>NC_057727.1:33659741-33660036 GCF_004010195.1 Chiloscyllium plagiosum | reverse complement strand
TGAACAGGCTGGGGCTGTTTTCCCTGGAGTGTCGGAGGCTGAGGGGTGACCTTATAGAGGTTTACAAAATTGAGGGGCATGGATATGATACATAGGCAAAGTCTTTTCCCTGGGGTTGGGGAGTCCAGAACTAGAGGGCTTAGGTTTAGGGTGAGAGGGGAAAGATATAAAAGAGACCTAAGGGGCAACGTTTTCATGCAGAGGGTGATACGTGTATGGAGTGAACTGCCAGAGGATGTGGTGGAGGCTGGTACAATTGCAACATTTAAGAGGCATTTGGATGGGTATATGAATA
>NC_057727.1:33647913-33659712 GCF_004010195.1 Chiloscyllium plagiosum | reverse complement strand
GATGGGTATATGAATAGGAAGGGTTTGGAGGGATATGGGCCGGGTGCTGGCAGGTGGGACTAGATTGGGTTGGGATATCTGGTCGGCATGGACGTGTTGTTCCGAAGGGTCTGTTTCCATGCTGTACATTTCTATGACTCTATGACTCTATGATCCTTGTGGCACATTGCTGGTCTCAGGCCTCCAGTCTGAAAAGCAAACCTCCACCGTCATGCTCTGTCTTCTACCTTTGAGCTACCTTTCTGTATCAAAATGGCTAGTTCTCCCTGTAGTCAATATGATCTAACCTTAGCTAGCCAGTCTACCTCGTCGAATGCCTTACTGAAGTCCATATAGATCACCTCCATCACTCTGCCCTCATCAGTCTTCTTCATTACTCCTTCAAAAAACTCAATCAAGTTAGTGGGACATGACTTCCTACACACAAAGCCATGTTGACTCTCCCTAATCACTCCTTGACTTTCCAAATTCGTGTAAATCCTGTCCCTCAGGATTCCCTCCAACAATTTGCCCACTACTGATGTCAGGCTTACGTGTTTTTAGTTCCCTGGCTTTTCCTCACCACCTTTCTTAAATAGTAGCACCGCTTTAGCCAACCTCCAGTTTTCCAACACCTCACCTATGACTATCAATGATACAAGTATCTCAGCAATGTGCCCAGAAATCACTTCCTTAGCTTTCCACAGCATTCTAGAGTACACCTGATCAGATCTCAGGGATTTATCCACTTTTATACGTCTTAAGCCATCCAGCTCCTCCTTCTCTTCCTGTGTAATATGGACATTTTTCAAGATGTCATTATTTATTTCCCCACATTCTATATCTGCCATGTCCTTCTCCACAGTTAACACTGATGCAAAAGACATGTTTAGTATCTCCCTCATTTCCTGCGGTTCCACACATAGGCGGCCTTGCTGATCTTTAAGGAGCCCTATTCTTTCCCTCGTTACCCTTTTGTCCTTAATATTTATAAAATGCCTTTGGATTCTCCTTAACCCTCTTTGCCAAAGGTATCTTATGTCCCCTTTTTGCCCTCCTGATTTTCCTCTTAAGTATACTCCTACTGCGTTTATAGTCTTCTAGGGAATCACTCAATCTCTGCTGTCTATACCTGACACATGCTTCCTTGTTTTTCTTAATCAAAACCTCAATTTCTCTCATCATTCAGCATTTCCTACAACTACTAGCCTCGCCTTTCACCCTGACAAAAACATACTGTCTCTGGACTCTCATTATCTCACTTTTGAAGGCTTCCCATTTTCCATCCGTCCCTTGGCTGCATACATCCGTACCCATTCAACTTTTGAAAGTTCTTGCCTAATACCGTCAAAATTGGCTGTCCTCCAATTTAGAACTTTAATTTTTAGATCTGGTCCATCCTCTTCCATCATTATTTTAAATCTAATAGAATTATGGTCATTGGTTCCCAAAGTGCTCCCCCACTGACACCTCAATCACCTGCCCTGCCTTATTTCCCAAGTGAAGATTAGGCTTTGCACCTTCTCTCGTAGGTATATCCACATACTGACTCAGAAAAGTTTCTTGTACACACTTAAACAAATTCCTCTCCATCCAAACCCTCAACACTATAGCAATCCCAGTCTATGTTTGGAAAGTTAAAATCCCCTACCATAACCACCCTATTATTCTGACCGAAACTGAAATCTCCATACAAATTTGTTTCTCAATTTTCCCACTGACTACTGGGGGATCTATAGTACAATCCCAAAAAGGTGATCATCCTTTTTTTATTTCTCAATTCCACCAAATAACTGGATGTACTCCCAGGAATATCCTCCCTCAGCATAGCTGTAATTTTATCCCTAATCAAAAATGCCACTCTGCCCCTCCTCCCCTCCTCCTTTCTATCCTTCCTATAACATCTATACCATGGAGAATAAGCTGCCAGTTCTGTCCTTCCCTGAGCCATGTCTCTGTAAGTGCTATGATATCCCAGTCTCGTGTTCCTAACCATGTCATGAGTTCGACTGCCTGTTGGGCCTCTTGTAGAGAAATAGATGCATTTTAAATCATCAGTCCTACTGTGTTCTCTGCTTTGTTCTTGCCTACTCTGACCATTTGACTTGCTCTTTTTCCCAGCTGGACCAATTTCAGACTGATCTCTTTCCTGGCTGTAAGTTTGATCGCTGAGCTAGAAGGTTCGTTTTCAGAAGTTTCATCACCATGCTAGGTAACATCATCAGTGAGCCTCCAGTGAAGCACTGCTATTACTCACTCACTTTCTATTTATGTGTTTCAATTTCCTTGGGTTGGTGACATAATTTTCTGTGGTGATGTCATTTCCTGTTCTTTTTCTCAGAGGGTGGCAAATGGGGTCTAAGACCTTGTACAGACAACAAGCAAACTAATGTCATTTACAAAATGCCTTGCAAGAACTGTAACAAACACTACCAGGATACCTGAACATCAACTAGCCACAAAAAGACATGGCCAACTCTCACTAGTATCCTTACATACAGATAAGTAAGGACACTACTCGACTAGGACAACACATCCATCCTCGGACAAGCCAAGCAGAGAAACACACGAGAATTCCAAGAAGCATGGAATTCCAACCAGACCTCTATCAATAAACACAGAATTAGACTCCATTTAACACCCTCTGAGAAAAAGAACAAGAAATGACCACAGGTAATGGCATCATCACAGGAAATGATGTCAACAACCCAAGGAAACCTAAACACATAAATAGAAAGCAGGTCACTAACAGCAGAGGCTCACTCATGATGATGCCTAGTATGGTGATGAAATGATTGAAAACAAACCTTCCAGCTCAGTGGGCAAACTTACAGTCAGAACCTCAACCTGAGATACAAATCTTCGCAAAACTCAGTGATCTCTTTCCTAACTAGCTCCATGAGTGTCTCCTTCCCTCACCCCAACTGACTAGTTTAAATCCTCCCAAGCAGCTCTAGCAAAGCTCCCTGCCAGTATATCCAATTCAGGTGGAGAAAGTGAGGTCTGCAGATGCTGGAGATCAGAGCTGGAAATGTGTTGCTGGAAAAGCGCAGCAGGTCAGGCAGCATCCAGGGAACAGGAGAATCGATGTTTCGGGCATAAGCCCTTCTTCAGGAATTCCTGAAGAAGGGCTTATGCCCGAAACGTCGATTCTCCTGTTCCCTGGATGCTGCCTGACCTGCTGCGCTTTTCCAGCAACACATTTCCAGCGTATCCAATTCAGGTGCAATCTGTCCTTCTTATTAGGTCACTTCTACCCCAGAAGAGATTCCAATGATCCAAAAACGGGAACCCTTCTTCCCTGCACCAACTCCTCAGTCACACATTCATCTACTCAATCCTCCTATTCATACCCTCACTAGCTCATGACACCAGGAGTAATCCAGATATTACTACCCTCAAGGACCTCCTTTTTAAATTCCTGCCTAGCTTCCTATATTGTCTCCTCAGAATCTCATCCTTTTCTCTTCCTATGCTAGTTCCAATGTGTACGATGACCTCTAGCTGGTGCCTCTCCCCTTTGAGAACATTCTGCACCCACTCTGAGATATCTTTGATCCTGGTTCCAGGGAGGCAACGCATCATTCTGATTTCTCGCTGTTGGCTGCAGAAACTTCTGCCTGTGCCTCTGACTAGACAACCCCTATCAGAATCGAATATTTGGAACCTGATGGACACCTTGTTACATTAGAGTCATTCTCTGTACCAGGAATCTGGCTGTCAGTGCTACATTGCCCTGAGAATCCATTACCCCCTACATTTTCCAAAACAGCATACTTGGTTGAGACATGGAAAGCCACAGGAGACTGCATGCCCTATCTCCCTATCTTATCTTTCCTGGAGTTAACTCATGTACTTGACTGTAGCTATGTTTTTCTCCCTACAATTGCCAGCTATCACACCCCTAACTCCTGTAAGTTCGTCATTGCCTTTAACTCCAAGCAATCCATGCAATCCAGTAGGATTTGCAAACAAACACTCTTCCTGCAGGCATAAAGATCAGTAACATGGAAACTCTCCCTAACTTCCCACATCCAACAGAAAGAGAACATCACTTTACTAAAGGCCATCTTTGCACCTTAACAATCTACAGACCCAGAAAATAGTATCATCTTACTGCTCTAAAACCACTGCTCCACAACCTTAGTACCAATGTTTTATTTTTAAAAATTTAATCAAGAGACAGAACTCAATAAAACATATAATCAGAAAGAAACTCACTCTGCTCACTATAGTAGCTTTCCAAAATAAACAGTAAGGTTACGCTTTAAGAAGCCACTTAGTTGTTGCCCTGCTGTGACCTCTTGCACACAGGATTCTGCAAGGTCAGCTGTGAATTTTGCTGTTTGTTTATTTTTCTTAGATGAACCCAAATGTCCAGAGATATTTGAAAATCAAACAGCAGAGGCAGTAGCTATGCAGATTCACTGCTGTGTCAGTGTTGGTTTCTTTCCACATTTGAACCACTTCCAATGTGGTCACTGCCTTTGTCTGTCTTCCTTCATTTTTAAAGTGTTGTTGTTTTGATCCTTTTTCTCCCCCAAAGTTAGAAAATAATGCATCGGCCTATAAAACAGTAATTACTGCTCCTAAAACTTGATGAAAACTAGAGGGCACAGATTTAAGGTGAGAGGGGAAAGATTTAACAGAGACCTAAGGGACATCATTTTCACGCAGAGGGTGGTGTGTGTAAGGAATGAGCTGCCAGAGGAAATGGTGGAGGCTAGTAGAATTAAAACATTTAAAAGTCATCTGGATGGGTATATAAATAGGCAGGGTTTCGAGGGATATAGGCCAAATGCTGGCAAATAGGACTAGATTGG
Organism: Chiloscyllium plagiosum; assembly: GCF_004010195.1. Lineage (NCBI taxonomy): Eukaryota > Metazoa > Chordata > Chondrichthyes > Orectolobiformes > Hemiscylliidae > Chiloscyllium > Chiloscyllium plagiosum. The sequence continues at coordinate 33,654,910 of NC_057727.1, read as the reverse complement.
GTTGGGATATCTGGTCAGCATGGACGAATTGCACTGAAGGGTCTAATTCCATGCTGTACATCTCTATAATTCTCTATGACTCTCTATCAGCCCCAACACTGAGAATAACTCCAAAAAGGAGCAGTTCTTACAGCCACAAATTTTTTCCCATCCTCCATCTTGGCTTACTCAGAATCTTAGTTTGGAAGGGTCTCATTGTCAAATTATTCTACGAATTATGAAGAGTCACTCACATCTCCATGGGAACTGTTGATAATAAATTCCTGTTTACCCTTGAAATATTCATTGAATTTCAAGGGTTGACCATGATTTCTCCTTGAGATAATGACAGCTTATCCCAATACCAGTTGAATCTACTTCTTGGAACCATTTTGTAAGATTTTTGTCCATTTTAAAGTCCGATTAGCTTTCTTTACAAAACATATACTTTCATTACATATTTGTGATATAGAATAATTAATGGCACCTAATAATTTAATGCCACCTCTGACAATGCAACATTTCCTCTATACTGCAATGCTGTGTTAGTCTAAATTATGTAGTTTAAGCCACAGAAAAGTGTTTGAATTTACAGCTTTCTGACACAAAATTCAGAGCCATGTTAAGATTCATTGTTAGTCCTCAGATCATTCAATTTCTGCTTTTTCCCTGTTATGGAGCCAGAGTGTCTCGACAATCGCGTGATCAAACAGCAGATAGTCCCTGCATTTTCATTGTTGTGAAATAATGTTGATGTCTGCATTATTAACTGATAAACAGCTACGTGACAAGTACTGACAATAAAAGAATAATACTCCTACATTAGAGCTAAAGTGAAGATGAAAGAGGTATTTTCTCCAATGCGCCAAGGTCAGAGGTCAGACGACACCAGGTTATAGTCCAACAGGTCTATTTGAAATCACAAGCTTTTGGAGCTCTGTTCCTTCATCAGGTAGAGTGATTTTGTCCATCCCACTCCAATATCAGCATCTCCACTACACCAAGAAAGTGTGACACAGGAGCACTCGCAATAAGTTTTATTGAAATTTGACTAATGGACGTATCACTAAACTTTGCATTTCATTAAATCTTTTGATTATTGACTTAATTTCATCCTTGTTATCTTGAGACCATTTTGTCTTCTCCTGTGCTAAGTTCAGATCTGTTTTTTGTTTACTTCAATGTGAGTAAGTCAATATTATTAAAGTGATGAATCAATGAGTACAAAAGCCATGCTGAAAATGATATGTAATTACAGCACAAAAATTAATGCAACTATTTTCTAAGTCTTTTTTTGCAGGAAGAGAAACAGGTTGCAAAATAAATTTTTGTGGTGCTTAATGCTTTTTCAATTAAAACATACTCAGTATACCACTCAGCTATTAGGAAACATCTTCAAAAGTCCCTCTGAAAGAATTATGCTAATCTGAGACACATGAATTGGTGTAAGGGAGTCACAGACGAGATCTTGTTTCTCCACGTCAATCTGGCAGCAAATTTCATGACTCTATTTGGTCACAATTGGTCAATAAACTAAAAAGAACCAGTACAGTGCAGAAGTATACGATGGTAATTTATTTTTGCAGTTTCAACTCAAAGGGAATTTTTTTTAATTGTTTCTGTATTTTGACTTTCAATTATTAGAAAGTTTCAGTTATCACAATTTTGATTTGACCACAGTCTACCTCTGAGTGAATGGGAAAGTCAAGGTTTGTATTTTTCTTTAAAGTTGTGTCACTTTTCAAAAAAAATGCTTGTCTCTCTCTGACAGCTACTTTGAGGATGTACCTGCACTGTAAAGTTTACACAATAAAGTTTCACTTCAGTACAACAGGAAAATGTGACACAGAGAGAAATGGCGATAATTTAATGTTGAGAGTCAGTTAACAAACAAGTCCCCTGAACTTTTCAACTTCACCCCAACCTTTCAAACAGTCAATCACACTATGTAAGTCATGCGCTAGCTTGCATGTGCTGGGTCAAAATAGCTGAGAAGCAAAATGAGCCAATGTTCGACCTGTACTGAAAACTACATGTGTTTTTCTGCTAAAAATAATACAACTGTTTTTTCAAGTTATTTAGTTACAACAGTGTTTTAATGAGTCCAAATATTTGGTGTTAAAGGAGCACAAGATGTACGACTGGGCATGCATTCTTTGGAGTTTAGAAGAATGAGGGGTGATCTCATAGAAGTGTACAAAATTATTGAAGGGATAGGCAAAGTCAATGAAGAAAGATGTTTCCTCTGGCTGTGAGGTCTAGAACCATGGACCACAGTCTCAGAGTAAAAGTTAAGTCATGTAAAATGGAGAAAAAATGGAATTGCTTCACTCAAAGGGTTGAAAATTCTTGGGATCCTCTACACAACAGGGCTGTGGACTCTGAGTCATCGAATGTGTTCAAAACAAAGATTGATAGGTTTCTAAATACTAATGACATCAAGGGATAGGCAAAGAGCTGGAATATTGCATCAAAGTAATTGGTCTGTCATGATCTAGAATGGCTGAGCAGATTGAAGGAGATGAATGGCCTACTGCTACATAGGATGGAATGTTTAAAGTAAATGTGGTGCCATTCAAGGGGACTGCCTCATACTGAATGGTGTTGAGCTTCTTGAGTTGAAGCTGTACTCATCCAGACAAGTGGACAGTATCCATTATACTCCTGATTTGAGTGTTATTGTTATCGGACAGACTTTGGGGAGATGAGAGGAGAGTAAAATGCCACAGAATCCCAGTCTCTTACCTGTTCTTGCAGCTAGAGTAATTATATATCTGTTCCTGTTCAGTTTCTGGTCAATGGTAACACCTAGAATGTTGACAATGGATGTTTCAATGATGATCATGCCATTGAATCATGGATCATGAATATGACCTGAGATGAGCATGTCCATTTGCCAGTTTACTAGATCACAGGCAAGCTCTACTATGGAGCAGGAGAAAGTGAGGTTTGCAGATGCTGGAGATCAGATCCAAAAAATGTGGTGCTGGAAAAGCACAACCAGTCAGGTAGCAGCCGAAGAGCAGGAGAGTCGACAATTTGAGCATAAGCTCTTCATCAGGAATGTCGTCATGTGCTTTTCCAGTGTCACACCTTTTGACTTTACTATGGAATGCTTAGACAATAACTTTGAGTTTTCAACCAATTCAATTCACTCTAGGTGATAGCAAAAAATGCCTGGAGGCATTGATACTGCAAAGGCTGTGAGTCCTGACAACATTCAGCAATAGTGCTGCTCTGGAACTCACACCACCCTTGTCAAGCTGTTCCAATACAGCTAAAACTCTGGTTCCACCTGACAGAGTGGAAAATTGTCAGTCTATGCTCTTTACACAAAATGCAGGGCAAATCCAACCTGGTCAATTACTGTGCCATCAGTCTATTCTCAACCATCAGCAAAGTGATGGAGGGTATCAGCCAACCATATTATCAAGCAGCACCTACTCAGCAATAAGCTGGTCTGTGATGCCCAGTCTGGGCTCTGCCAGGATCATTCAGCTCCTGCGATCATCAAAGCCTTGGTTCAAACATGGACAAAAGAGCTGAATTCCAGAGGTGAGGTGAGAGTGACAGTCCTTGACATCAAGACTGCATCTGACTAAATCTGGCATCAAGGAGCCTCGGCAAAACTGGAAACAAGGGGGTTCGGGGAAAAAAGTAGCACATAAGAAGGCAGTTGTGATTGTTTGAGGTCAGTCATCTCAGCTCCTAGATTCCTCAGGGTTGTATCCTAGGCCCATTGGTCATCTCAGCTCCAGGATCAATGGGCCTAGGATACAACCCTGAGGAATCCAGGAGCTGAGATGACTGACCTCCAACAACCATAGCCATCTTCCTACTTGTCAGCCAGTGGAGAGTTTGCCTCAAACTCCATTGATTCCAGTTTTACTAGGGCATCTTGATGTGAAGGGCTGTCACCCTCACCTCACCTCTGGAATTCAGCTCTTCTGTCCATGTTTGAACCAATGTTGTAATGAGGTGAGGAGCTGAGTGATCTTGGCAGAACCCAAACTGACCATCAGTGAGTTTACCAAGGCTATTCCTTGATCTATAACCTGTAAGTTTGTCCCTACATGAACGCAACTCAAATCCATCATACTTTTGTTGGCAGAGCAAGGAAATCAAAATTGCAACTATATATTTTACATTTGGTTCAACAGACTGCAAATAGCCTAAGAGGTTATTTTTTTGACAAGTAATAAATCGAACCATGTGAAACTTCCTAGGAGCAGATTAATTCTCTTTTAGTGGATAATTCAGCAGAATACTGGTGAATTTTTGGATTCCTGAATTGTCCATAATACAATCATCAAAGCTGTCTTAAGTAAATGTACATGAATGAAATAAAAGCCAACCACAGTCACATTTAGTATGTTAGTGTTAGTATGATAAAGGGAAGTGGCTTGGAACTGAGATTGAGCTCAAACTTCCTCTTTACTGAGAGTTTACACAAGTCCACACCATTCATCTTTGCAATGTGTCATAGCCTATTTCAAATTGCAGACAGATGTCTTTGTTGATATTGATGGTATCCAGATGGTGTGGCAGTAGGGAAGATCTTGCCATTGGAATTTTTCCAGGCAGTTGTAGGTGGGATTGGTGGCAGGCAGGCTGGGATAATAGTATAAAAGACATGGGTTAGTAACTGAATGCCTTCTTGTTTTGCTTTGGATTTCCCAGGAGGGAGTTGTCAGTAAGGTCGGGAATGCAGCCAATTTGGAAAGTTAAGGCAAGAGCTGTTTTATACATACATTGACTCTTTCCAAAAGTGACTCAGGCCTCAGCAATGCCACAGTTTAAGGAAGGTGAGTGCACACTGGGCAGTCATTGATAGTTCTGTTGCCCATTATTGCAGTATTATAAAGACAGAAGCTGCCAGTCATTAGTGTGAGGCCTAAATGATTACCAACTTGTAAATCCTTCCAACTCACATCAATGGCACATGGCATGAGGATGATAAATTCCTGTTCAGCCACATGATGATCGAGGCTTTCTCCACCACTTTCCCTGAGTGATCTAAAACACAGTACCTCATTCCCTGAATGAATTTCTTCAGAACTTTCTCTCCACAAACACTGGCAGACTGGCTAAGTTTCTCCAGCATTTTCCGTTTTGATTTCTGCTCATTTCCAGGTTCTGACACTTAAGTTGTCTGTGGCTTCACTCTGGGGAGCAGAAAGCCTGATGGTCTCTTGAAAAACTGCTCCTCTTACAGCCATGGTCATAGGGTTAGGAGTCAACTGTTGTGCCTCTCAAAGTGGAGTTCTGGGAAGGGTTGTACATGGAGCTACCTTAAGGAGAGCCCACAATACCATTATCCTTGACCCTCTGTTTCCTCTCAGGCCTGAGCTGCAACTCCTTGCAAACCAACTGTACAACACTCCTGGATGCATCTGAATTCAATATTGGATTTAAAACCACAGAATACTTCATGCTTTTCAAGGCAGGCACTATTGTATGCAAGCCATATGTTGGTCTGCCACATCTGACTCTCCATGAGAGTGACTGCTCTATCAATGGAGATTATAATTATGCTCTATCAATGGAGATTATGCCACAAAAATAGCACTTATAGCTGCAATGGACGTTCAATTTCAACACAAAAGGCTGCATTGCATTTGGGAGTACAGCCAGGTAACCACACATTCCTCTAAAGGTATCTGCCTGGTCTATAACCCTTGAAGCTCTAAATGTGTATCAGAAATGGGACCCTTAAGAAATTGTGCACCTTGGAATAAGTATAAAATCCTTATGGAATTGCTTGGCTTTGCATAATGCCAACAATGAAATTGTTTTCCTCTTCCCTCTTGAAAAATACACATGAATAGGTCCTACAAGAGTCAAAGTGTCTTGATTCAAGCTTCCATTTTTTAAAATTCATTCACAGGATATGGGTGTCACTGACTAAGTCAGCATTTATTGCACAGAAGGCAGTTAAGAGTCAACCACATTGCTGCAGGTTGAAAGTAACATGTAAGCCAGATTCAGGTAAGGATGGCATTTCATTCTCTAAAAGATATTAGTAAACCAGATGTGTTTTCCTAACAGTAGGCAACAATTTCATGGTCAGCATTAATTCCAGATTTTTATTGTATCCAAATTCCACCATCTGCCAAGGCAGGATTTGAAAACAGTTTCCCAGAACATTACCTGGGTCTTTAGATGAATGGTTTAGTAAAAGCAGCAGAGGCAAGCAACTGATCTTCAGCATGAGGTCAACCTTGAGCTAAAGTAACAGGCAGGGAGAGGTGACCAAACTAATGTCTTGGTTACCTGTCCTACATCTACTGGTATGAAAGATTGAAACAAGTGATGGCATAGAGTGAAGCTATTAGCTCTTAGAAATAAAGGAAATAAATGCATGTTTAGAGACCGGTCAGTCCTCACCAAACAACTGCCTTCTTCAGATGGGAGATGAACCAGGAAAGGTGGAAAACAACTGAGGGATGAGTGCTCCAGAGAACAGAGTGGTGGCATTGCAACTTACTGGCAGCACCACAAACCAGGCCAATTGTTCATTCATTCTCTAGGATAGGTTCTGTCAACCGCTGCAAGTTGTTGTTTGCTTTTCCTATCTATTATCTAGTGCATCATGTTTAGAGAGTTACTTGTTAATAAATACTAACTATTGTAAAATTATTTATGGATACTCAGTGGCTGCCAGACCAAGTTATTGTATCTTGATAGCTGAGCATTGTTGGATGTTTCCTTATATCTCTGCTTGCACTTTTTATACACAGAACTTCCACCACCTTTAAGAACAAGGACAAAGTGAGGACTGCAGATGCTGGAGATCAGAGCTGAAAATGTGTTGCTGGAAAAGCGCAGCAGGTCAGGCAGCATCCAGGGAACAGGAGAATTGACGTTTCGGGCATAAGCCTTCAGGAATGAGGAAGGTGTGCCAAGCAGGCGAAGATAAAAGGTAGGGAGGAGGGACTTAGAGGAGGGGCGTTGGGAATGCGATAGGGGGAAGGAGGTTAAGGTGAGGGTGATAGGTCGGAGAGGGGGTGGGGGCGGA
>NC_057727.1:33646644-33647708 GCF_004010195.1 Chiloscyllium plagiosum | reverse complement strand
AATTTGTGACGGATATGGAAGGATCCCTTGGGGCCTTGGAGGGAAGTGAGGGGGGAGGTGTGGGCGCACGTTTTGCATTTCTTGCGGTTGCAGGGGAAGGTGCCGGAGTGGAGGTTGGGTTGGTGGGGGGTGTAGACCTGATGAGGGAGACGTGGAGGGAGTGGTCTTTCTGGAACGCTGATAGGGGAGGGAAATATATCCTTGGTGGTGAGATCTGTTTGGAGGTGGCGGAAATGACGAAGGATGATACGATGTATCTGGAGGTGGGTGGGATGGTAGGTGAGGACCAGTGGGGTTCTGTCCTGGTAGCGATTGGAGGGGTTCAAGGACGGAGGAGCGGGAAGTGGAGGATATGCGATGGAGATCATCATCAACCACGTCTGAGGGGAAATTGCGGTCTTTGATGAAGGAGCCATCTGGGTTGTTCGGTATTGGAATTGGTCCTCCTGGGAGCAGATGTGGCGGATGTAAAGGAATTGGGAATATGGGATGGTGTTTTTACAGGGGGCAGGGTGGGAGGACGTGTAATCTAGGTAGCTGTGGGAGTCGGTCGGTTTACAGTAAATGTCCGTGTTGAGTCGGTCACCTGAGATAGAAACGGAGAGGTCTAGGAAGGGGACTACCTCGTGCTCCCACGAAGAGGTTGAACAGTTCATCCACTTTACTAATACCTTCCACTCCGACCTCAAATTTACCTGGACCGTCTCAGACTCCTCCCTCCCCTTCCTAGACCTCTCCATTTCTATCTCGGGCGACCGACCCAACACGGACATTGTACCATCCTTCGTCATTTCCACCACCTCCAAACAGACCCCACCACCAAGGATATATTTCCCTCCCCTCCCCTATCAGCGTTCCGGAAAGACCACTCCCTCCGCGACTCCCTCGTCAGGTCCACACCCCCCACCAACCCAACCTTCACTCCCGGCACCTTCCCTTCCAACCGCAAGAAATGCTAAACTTGCGCCCACATGTCCCCCCTCACTTCCCTCCAAGGCCCCAAGGGATCCTTCCATATCTGTCACAAATTCACCTGCACTTCCACACACATCATTTACTGCATC
>NC_057727.1:33606635-33646493 GCF_004010195.1 Chiloscyllium plagiosum | reverse complement strand
CCACCCCCTCTCCGACCTATCACCCTCACCTTAACCTCCTTCCACCTATCGCATTCCCAACGCCCCTCCCCTAAGTCCCTCCTCCCTACCTTTTATCTTAGCCTGCTTGGCACACCTTCCTCATTCCTGAAAAGGGCTTATGCCTGAAATGTCGATTCTCCTTCTCCTTGGATGCTGCCTGACCTGCTGCGCTTTTCCAGCAACACATTTTTCAGCTTAAGTACAAGGACTGCAGGCACCTAGATGACTGGCAGGTGCAGTCATCCTGTAGATTGTAACACAGCTGCCACTCTGCAATGTAAGGGACGGAATGAATATTTAAGGTTGTGCATGAATTGCTGATCAAGCAGGCTGTTTTGTCCTGGATGTTGTTGAACATCTTAATATTGTTAGAATTGCACTCACTCAGGCAGGTGAAGAATATTCCACAACTCACCTGACTTGTGCCTTGTAGATGATAGACAGACTTTGCTGCTTGACATCACTGGAGATTACCCTTTCCTTAACTTTGTTGATGTTTTAGTGTAGTCTGAATTGGCTGGATAGATTAGTTGTGGGAAGAACTTGATGAAGAGTCACTGAACTCAAAACACCAGGTTATAATATGGTGTTGTGTGATTTTTAACTTTGTACATCCTAGTCCAACACCAGCACCTCCAAATCATGAACTCAAAAAGTTAACTCTACTTTCTCTCCATGATGCTAACAGACCTGCTAAGTTTTGCCAGCAATTTGGTTTTGTTTCACATCATTCACATTTTGTTTGTAAAGACATCACATAAATTTAGGCGAAATGTTTGGAATTTAACTTTAAACCTCCCACAGAGGAAGATTTGCGGATCTCAATCGCTCTGAACAAAAAACACCTGATTTTCCAGTTGAATCATGTTGATTGAACAGTCGCAGATCACATAAATATGAAATCTCAACACATCTTGGAGTTCAAACGTAAACCTGGTTAAACAGATCACCTTGTGGATAATTCTAACAATTATTTCTCCTTAATCCCCAATTTCATTGTTAACATAAAGGAAACCGATGGCTAACATAATTTCAATCCCTCCAATAGGTGTCAGAGTATTTGAGCGTAAGAGTTGGTCCTTTTTCAGGTGGATTCTTGCTGAGATGAGAACTGAAGTGCCACTGTTATATGGGGCTTTCCTCCCTCAGGGTATTTGTACCTGATAAAACAATGCTTATGTTGGCTCCTGTAAGTTAAGAATGGGGTAGGGGTAATATGACACTGAAAGGTTTAGCAGAGGTTTGTTAAGCTTCCGACATACATAAACCTTACAGTCACAGGCACTTCAGTGTCTGGGCTAATATTAAGCTATTTGATTATAAAGAGTAGCATGCTGAAATACAATTACTGACTGCAGCAGCCACAGAAGCAGCAGACAAAGACAAACTCAGCACTCCAAAGGCAAAACTTCATTCAGAAGCTGTTAAGAAGCACTGGGGCAAGTGTGTGCACTAGGAAAAGATAAAATGCCAGCCATAGTTTGAAAATACAATAGCTTTAGCGATGAAAGCTCTGTAAGGAGCAAGCAAAAGCTCAAGGGAGATAAGAATAAATTTATGAAAAATGACTCAAATATTAGAAACAGGAAGCAAAGCAGTTAAGGTTGGAGTTCCCATCTTTCGTAATAAATATTGCCACCCTTGCCATTAGACTCAGTGAGGAGCAGCTGCCAGGATCAGTGAAAGGGTCAGAAAGAAAATTTATACCATGGCTTCAGAATCAACATGTCACAGAATTTAGTAAAGCTGGAAATGAGCAAATTTAAAGAAATCTAGTGTAAGAGTTCAGCAGAAGCAGGTTCCAAAGGGCAAGCATTCAGTAATTGAACTTTCTGTAGCCAGGGCAACTCAAGGAGGAAGAGGCAGTGTGTCTCCAACAGCCCACGTCACATGACCTAATCCTGATAGTACATGGAAGGAAGTCACATGGATGGAGGTCACCTCCTTCCATTTCTTTTACCCATTCCCACACCTCAGGCTCTGTCATCACATGGACTGCTTTCAGCACAGCTAACCCATTTCCTCTATTCATTGTCCCCATTGCCACTTTTTCTTCTTCACTGACTTACTTTCAACCATTCCCCCATCTGCTTAACTTTCTCTCTCTCTCTCCAACTATCCACTCACTCCTTTCCCCCACTCCCTCCGTCATTAACGTAAATACTGCCTTTTCCTAACTACTATCTGAAGAAGGATTACTGCTTTTGAAACATTAATTCTGTTTCTTTCTCCATGGATATTGCCAAACTTGCTGAGTTTCTTGAATACTTTCTGTTTTTTTTATTAAAGATTGATTTGTTTGATGGTTTTGGAGAGGGTAATAGCTCAAAAGAGGATGTTGATGGGACAGCTTACAGGAGAACACCAGGGTATGAATTACACACAGATGTTGAGTGCAGTCATTTGTCTGACAGCCTCCTGTTAATTGTTAGGGGCCATGCAGGAAGTTGACTCCAAGTTGACAGAGTGTAAGGCTTAGAAGATTTCCTCTCCACACTCTCTGTCCCATCTCCTTGTTGTGCTGGAGACGCAGAATCACTGGCAGAGCCTGTCCCAGCCTTTCTGCAGCAAGGCTGCCTATTCCTGCACCATCCATGTGAAGATGCAGCCACATTCTCTGGCAAGGCCAGGGATTCACTAAAATACAGCCAACGTCACTCACGTGGACTTCTAGCCAAAACCAAAAATTGCTGGAGAAACTCAGCAGGTCTGGCTGCAGCTATGGAAAGAAAACAGAGTTAACATTTTAAGTCCAGTGACTCTTCTTCACAATTCTGTGACTATTCATCTTTACTTTCATTGATTGATTCAATACCTGAAACTTTAATGTCAAAGGAAAACAAAACTTTAAATGAGCCAGGGCACACTGTTTTAAAATGTTTGCAGACGTCATCTGACTGACAAGAGTCCAAGTTTTTAAAATCCTCTGATGTGGATTAACAGGCGACAAGGTCAGGCAGTTCCCCTGTAGAATTTCACAATTATCTTCATCTAAATTATCTGGAAAAACAATTAAAGGGTAATAAGCAACAGCTTTGTCTGCAGTAATTTCCAGGAAGAATGAAAATCTGTAAAAATCCATAACGCAAAAGGGTGTTGACGATTCACCAGTACTCACTGGAATGTAAAGAATGAGAGGTGTTCTTTTTAAAAACATACAAAATTCTTAGTGGACTTAACCGGTGAATGCGGAAGGATTGTTTCCCATTGCAAGGGTCTTGTGCTCTTGCACAATCTCAGTGCATAATTCAAAGTTTGTGAGAAGATTTGTAGCTCGGGTGCTCGTTGCTGTGGTTCTGTTCGCCGAGCTGGACGTTTTTGTTGCAAACGTGCATAATCTCAGAATAAAGAGTCACATAAAAACAGAGATGAGTAGGAATTTCTTCTCTCAGGGGATGCAAATTTGTGAAATTCTTTACCACAGAGGCTACTGAATTTGGTCATCAAGTATACTCAAGGCCAAGATAGACAGATTTTTAATTAAGGGAATGAAGGGTAATGGGGAAAAGACAGGACAATGGAATTCAGATTTATCAGATCTGTCAAGATCTGATTGATGGCCTCAATGGCCTTCTTCTGCTCCTATGCTCTTATAATCTGTTCTAATGGCACCTTGATGTTTTTGGGAGGCTAAACCTCCTTTTTAAACATGGATTATGCAAGATACCATATGATTGAAATACCTCTTTGTGATAACCTAATTGTAGCCTGTCTCTCAGAGAAGGAAGTTACATTCCTGCAGGCTGGAATAGTAACAGTTTGCTCTCACAACAGATTTCATCAATCTTGGGCCCTACTTCTGTTACAAATTGAAATATTTCACAGAGAAAGAGAATGTAAAAATATAGGGAACTTCAAATACTTGGGAACTACTCTGGAAAAGAAAAGATATTATCTCCAGAAGAGCACCCAGCTGATATGGGCTGCAATCCCTTCCGAATTTCAAGATGACCAAGGAAACCTTAAAAAGCATAATTCTTCTTTTTATTGTTTTTCTCATTTCACCTCCCACCTCATACCTTGTGCAGTGTGCCACTGTGGTTTGCAGGGATGGGTTTTGCCTTTTTGAAGGGTTTTGTTGCATTATTGTAAACTCACTCAAGTAAATTAACTCCTCAATTTTGTTACCATAAGAGACCAGTTTGGTTTATTTTCTCAAATAGATTTACTTATGATCAAGTATATATTGAATTCTACAAAGAACAAAGGAACAAAATATAGTATAGCACAGGCACAGGCCCTTGGCCCACCAAGCCTGCGCCAACACATGATGAGTTAAACTCCTTTAGTCTTTACATGGTCTGTAACCCTCTATTCCCTGTCTATTCATGATTCGGAGATGCCGGTGTTGGACTGGGGTGTACAAAGTTAAAAATCACACAACACCAGGTTATAGTCCAACAGGTTTCATTGGAAGCACACTAGCTAGTATGCTTCCAATTAAACCTGTTGGACTATAACCTGGTGTTGTGTGATTTTTAACTCTGTCTATTCATGTATCTGTCAAGATGCCACTTAAACATAGCTATTTTATCTGCTTCTGCCATCTCCCCTGGCACTTCCCACCCTCTGTCGAAAAGGACATCTTTTAAATAAAAGTCAAGTTTTGTTATATTCAGTCTCAGGAGTGGAAAGAGAGAAAGTTACTCAATCCTGCAGACTTGGTCATGAAAAGTTTAACAATAAAAATGACTCAAAGAAACAGAACAATTCACAACATTAAAAACAGCTTGTAGAAAAAGAATTCACTAAAATGGTTAAATACTTACACGATCAAAGACAAAACTACAGATGTTATGCAGTCACTGGTTAATAAACTTCCAGACAATTACACTAACTTTCAGACAGGAATCCAAGAGAGAACCCCACATTAGAGCATGCTGCATCCATTTGTAACTCTCATTTGTATCCTAACACAATGAGGGGAGTTTTGGTGTATGTTAGGAGGTCCTAGGTGTGGACTTTGATTCTTGAGTTCTCTGTCTCAGTTATAGTTGCTAATAGCTTCTGCAAGTTCTCTAGACTTTTCCTTTGATGTGATACTCACTACCATTACCTTCATTCCTCTTACAGATAAGCTTCATTTTAACTTTATTGGTTTCTTAAAAAAAAATCATTCATTTTATTCAATTTAGCATGGATAATGCCATTCCCCAGGCACGGTTGCTTGTTACCCTATTTCTGATGTTTTAACTCTGTTAAAAACTTATCTGACTGTTTGATGCTCTTTCCATGAAGCAGTGTTCAGACAACCTTCTAGTCCATTGAATTAATCAAAACATGAGTGCACAACTTGGTAAGGCTACTTGATTTATCAAATTGAACACAGCACTCTCAATGCAAAGCGAAGGAGAGGTACAGGTTCATTTCCAGGACTTTGGTGAAAAAGTGTAAAACAGATTACATTCAGTAATGGAAAAATATAACACAAATTCAGATTTTTATATTAATGCTACTTTGATGCCCAGAATTTTTAACCATTGTGTAACATTCCTCGTTACATCAGAAACAACATTAACACTAAATGGAGTGAAGATCTTATCAGTACATGTGGGCACATGTTTCACGTAATTGGAGGCCAGTCGCACCCTGTTTAATGATCACTAAATTGTTGCCAACAAAATATGTGTTGCACTTTAGTAGTAGTTCATGGCTACATAATCATTTCATGACAAGAGATAACTTGCCTCTTTCCAGTTTTACATCATATTATAAAACCACTGCCTTAAAAAGTGATTTATTTAGTCTTTGGTGTCAGTATAAATGCAAAGCACTTACCATTCCAAACTTGCAACTAGTTACATTTGGCTACTTCCACACATTGGCTAAGAAAGCAAAGGGAGGAAGGAACAGGGTAGTGCTGTCAGTCCAATTAAAATAAGACAGAGATAGTGGAATTCTTACCACATTAATGAACTGTGTTCTGACACTAGTTGGTATCTCTCCTAAATAATTCAATATGGTAAAGATGCTGTTTCTCCAGAGTGCTCTCTTTCTTGCTAGCTTACACGGAATTCAGACTCTTAAAATCTGTTCCTTTAACGTGAGATCATTTGGAAAATCAAAAGTAGCCAAGGAAGGAATCCTGGATGTGCTTGTGAAGGTGAGTTTGAGATATTTCTCTTCAGATATTCTTAAACTATGTTCTGACTCTCAAGATTCAGATAAATTACTTTTTGACAGATTTTATTGATCTTGACTAAATCAAATTAAATCTGAATAAATACAAGACTGATGTACAGAATTCTTCTATTAATTATAAATTACTATTTTGTAAACATGTTTTTACAAATGATCAGATTTCAAGACACAGCTGAATTGTGAATGGAGAATTGCTTATGGTCCGCTCCAGTTATTTAGTAGACACAGCTGTGTAGGATGAAAAGCATAAGTTATTTCCAGACATTAGTTTGAGTAAAGATAAAAGCTGGAACTGGAATTAGTGCATGATATAAAAAAGTCCCAATATCAACTAAAATGTTTCTATCATAACTATGTTGTTAATGTGAATACCTCAATAGTATTAACAGATAAAAGAAATCTCAGATTGTCTTTCAGTTTGTGGTGAAAAGGGCCATTATTACTTTTCTTGAATTTTCTTCCTTGCTCTTCTGAAGGTGCTGCTTGACTGATGCAGTATCTTTGGATCAAACACTTACTCAAAATCTAGATGCAGTGACCATCCTTCATTTGTAAATTCACCAGACAGTGAATTTTAGATAGTTGCTGACAGCATGAGAAAGTCTTGTACTCACTTACTCATCCATATAATGTATAAACCAGCCAGCTGCTAGCAACCAGGATTCCCAGGTGATTTTTCAATCCCAGTTTTGGAATCCTAAATGTAATTATAACCTCCAAATTGTGCAGATAAAAATCATCCGATCTCAGTTAAACCTCATGTTCAGAATGCAACTATTTTCAATCTGAAGTTGTAATAACTGTAAGTCCAATTATGTTAGCAATAACAAAGGACATTTGGATAGGTACATGAATAAGAAAGGTTTGGAGGGATATGGGCCGGGGCGTATGTTCAGCATGGACTGGTTGTATTGAAGGGTCTGTTTCTGTACTGTATGACTCTATGTCTCTTTGATGGGGTTACAGTATCATACTTACACTTGAAGGAAAAAACATCTTGTGGAACTTGCAGGCTGGTGTGCAGTTATACGCTTTGTTTATACACTTTATGTTTTGTACAGTTGGTGAAATGCCTCTCATGGGGAATCCCATGAATGGAATGCCTGAGCATAGCTTCAATAGGAAGCTTAGAAAATTCATAAAGAATGATCAAAGCAGCAGTATTTAAAAATAATAACCAACAATAACAGATCAAGCAGCATACTGCCAGAGTTTCTTAGGAAGTTTATAGATTCAAGCTCTGCATTTGTTAGAACTCCCAAAGGTTTAGGATGCTTGCGTTATAGGCTGCACAGCTGCAATTCTAAAGAATTGATTGACAAAGTGAAAAGGAAATAGTGGATCATAATTTGCTGCAGGATTGACTCCAAGTGTTTTTAGACTTGCCCTTGCATGTTAGATTTTTAAAAGCTTTGCACGGTAACTTACTGGAAATGTAAGCTGATTACATCACAGCGAGGGAAAACAAACATCTAGGATGTGAATGAACAGGGCATGATACTATCTCGCTCCTTAACCAAAATGATTGAAGGTTGTGAAATTCATAATGCAAATTTAGGTGGACATAGAAAGAGAAGTATAATAATGAAAGATTGGATTGTGAAGCAGTGAAAAACACAGATCAGAAAATATGAATTATAGGCCAATCAGTATGTTTTTCAATGATTCTAATTGTCTTTACTACAATTGATTATTTTAGATATATATAAATTTTTAATATAAAATTCAACATTTACAGCAAGAACCCATGTTTTAATTGTTACTCATATCTGGGTTGGGAAGCTTGGAGCAATAGGTGGAGGACCCGCCTGCCTTCTCAGGCAATCATGAAAATCTTGTTGTACCGTGTCAAGGAAAACAGAGAGTTGTTTGCAATCTCTTGACTGCAAACCTTTCTAAATCAACTTTTGCAATCAACTTTTCTAAACAGAGGATTTGGACATGCATTTCATTGCTGTTTGTGAAGTCTACCAGCTTAATTTGGCTGTGTAATTTTCCCGCAGTTGTGTCTATGTTTAATTAATATTTAGTTAGGTGTAAAGTATATCAGATGTCCCATGTTCATGAGTGGCACTTAATAAATACAAGCTCTTTTATTTACATAAAGGTAGTTATTTCTTGTTTCAAATAGAATCTGAATGGAATCTGTTTGAAATTTGAGAAAAATAAGTAAACGATACTCAGCTGAAATCAGAGACAGCAAATCTCTTCTGAAAGCATTATTCTGATTTTCTGATTCATTCAGTCTATTTGCGATATTCTGCTCCCTGAATGCTCTTTTTCTTGTTGGTTTTTATGTTTCCAGCTACAGTGACAAATTGTCCCAAACAGGATCAGTCAGGATGTCAGCAATCATTGGTAACCTTTCTTTGCACATTCTGCACTTTTGTGAGAATGTCTTCTTCAACAAGTGTTATACTGAAAACTTCAAGCCAATTTTCCCATGGGTTTCCCAAATCTGATTCTTTCCCCAAGGGTACAGCACAAAGCTGTGTCAATAAATCTCTGAGACAGCAGTGTAGAATTCTTTCACAGATAATTATATATAATCCACTCAGCACACCTGTCATTTTCTGCAGGTAATCTCCCGTTGTGATCTAATGTTGATGATGGAAATCAAGGATTCAAGAAATAAAGCATTTCCTATGCTAATGGAAAGACTGAATAAGTAAGACTATGAAGAAGTTTTTGTTTCTCTATAAAGTAATGGGTACATTACTTTGCATTAATTACTGTTCCTTGTTGAAGCCACTTGTGACGGCACTGCTCCTTTAATCAAGGTGATTAGTTCACAGGTCAGCACAACAGCGAGGGCCGAAGGGCCTGTTCTGTGCTGTATTGTCTTATGTTCTATGTTCTATGTTCTATGTGATGTTCTATGTTATGTTTTCTTTGGGTTTTTTTTGAGGTTGTAAAAACATAGACTCTGAAAAGTCTGGGTTTCGTTGGATTTTAGGGCCAATTTAGTTATAGCTAACAGATACTGACTCAGGAAAAAGGCTTTTAAGTTAAAAAAAACTTGTACAATGAAAGGGGAGTAGCCAGTTCTCCCAGCTCAGCTTTTCTCTGGTTTGATTTGGTTTTGGCAGTCTGGCTTTTCACTGAAGGCAGTCAGGCAGTTTGAGGCTACTGGTGCAAGAAACAGCTACATGAAAGAAGCAGGTCCATTCTGATCCTCTCTCTCTCTGACTTCTCTCCCGTAGGACCCTGTGTTTGATTTTACCTTCTATGCCAAGGGGTATCGATAGGGATTGTTGCAAGTATTTGAAACAACACCATTAAGTTGGTATAATCTGTTGTATTTTTGGATAGGCTGTTATTCTGCATTCTGTTCTTTTTTGTTTGTGTTTCATTCGGTAATCTTGTAAATAAATTCTGTTTTGTTTAAAACTAGGTGGTTTGACCAGCTGCAATAATATGTGGGACTGAAATAATTCCATAAATGGCAGTATTCAATAGCCAAGTCATCCTTTATTTACATGTGTACAGTATACTGGCTGTTGCCGACCAGCTCAGAGTTAGTCCCTGAAATGAGGAGACTTTGAATCCCCCGTTTATATCTGTCAGCCAGGGCTCTCTGATTGGCCAAGGGTAACAACCCCAATCAAGGATCTCATGGTGCATATCACAGGGACCATCCATCTAAAGCCAACAGGGAAAAACAAGTACTCAGAACATAGAACACACACATACAGATTGGGACTTTACTTGTGATGTAAAATAAATGTATTACTTAATTGTATACTCAATCTAAATTGTTAAATATTTCAATATTTTACCTTAGCCAAGGCAACGGTAATGAATACGAATTTGTCATTAGCAAACGCTTGGGACGAAAGGCCTACAAAGAACAGTATGCTTTCATTTACAGGTAACGTTCCACCTCACTTTTGTATTTCAAATACACATTTTCTTATTGGAAAAATAAATAATAAAGAACATAGTGCCTGGATTCTTTAGGTGTAAACAGCAAATAACACAAGTTCACAAAACACACATGCTGATTATTTTTTGAAATATTTAATCAGTCTATTAAAAGCAAGTTTCAGATTTTGGATTTATTTTGTGATATGTCCAACTGAGTACATGTGCCAAACAATATGAAGCCAAAACTTGTTGTTAGTTAAATAATCTACCTGCTGCATTTTTGAGCAATTCAAGTTCATCACAGGTTTTCTTTCTTCAGTTTAGAAAAGCTACAATATTTTGCAATAATACTTTGAAAGAAGGGCTTCTCTCTCACTGAGAAATTTGAGTGGCAAGGAAAGCTGATTAAAAGAGCCAGAGGGAAATATTAATTGAATAGTGAGGTGAAGGGATTGCGACTAAAATACATCTGAATGGTTTCTGCTTTATCTTCAGTTTTTTAAAACATTTGTACCTTTTGGTAAACTTTATCATTTATCAACTTAAAGAATCACCCAGCATCAAGTATACTTTGGTGAAATATTAAGTAATTTAAATACAGAATATTTAATCAGCATCTTCATCATCCCCACTCACCCTCACCCCATCATCATCCCCCCATGCACCCTAATCACCCCACCCCGTTTAGGTTGTGAAAATGCTGAGCTCTGCCAAGTCAGAATCCTTTCTTGTAAAATTCATAAAATCAAAAGGGAAAGATTCTGAATATTTCACAAAAGCATATAAGTCTATTAAAGAATTTAAATCTAAGGATTTTCTGCAGATAATACATGAAGATGAAGTATTTAACTTGAAAGTAAAAGACAGCTCACTTTATATATGTGACCCATTTGAGGGAGATGCTTACAATCACCTGAAAAAACTTGGATGTAGAATTGTTGGCCCACAAGTGGTTGTATTTTGTCTTCAGCAACAACAGAGTGTACCTGAAGCTGTACATCCTGTCTACATTATGGTCATGGCTGATGTGGTGGTTTCATGCACCAGTTTGGATAAGCAAACCAGGGATGATGTACATAAACAAGTACAACTGATGGGTGGTAAGAGAAAGTAATTTTTAAAAAAATCCCTGAAAGTTGCCACCCAGATTGTCAGCGTTATTAAAAAGGTAAAAACAATGACTGCAGATGCTAGAAACCAGATTCGGGATTAGTGGTGCTGGAAGAGCACAGCAGTTCAGGCAGCATCCAAGGAGCTTCGAAATCGATGTTTCGGGCAAAAGCCCTTCATCAGGGTTATGAAGAAGGCATACAGTGTTTTGGCCTTTATTAATAGAGGGATTGAGTTCCGGAACCAGGAGATTATGCTGCAGCTTTACAAAGCTCTGGTACGGCAACACTTGAAGTATTGTGTACAGTTCTGGTCACTGCATTATAAGAAGGATGTGGAAGCTTTGGAAAGGGTGCAGAGGAGATTTACTAGGATGTTGCCTGGTATGGAAGGAATGTCTTACGAGGAAAGGCTGAGGACCTTGAGGCTGTTCTCGTTAGAGAGAAGAAGGTTGAGAAGTGACTTAATAGAGACATACAAGATAATCAGAGGGTTAGATAGGGTGGACAGGGAGAGCCTTTTTCCAAGTATGGGGACGGCAAACACGAGGGGACACAACTTTAAAGTGAGGGGAGATAGGTATAAGACAGATGTCAGAGGTAGTTTCTTTACTCAGAGAGTAGTAAGGGTATGGAATGCTTTGCCTGCATCGGTAGTAGATTCACCTTGTTTAAGTGCATTTAAGTCGTCATTGGACAAGCGTATGGACGTACATGGAATAGTGTAGGTTAGATGGGCTTCAGATTAGTATGATAGGGTGGCGCAACATCAAGGGCCGAAGGGCCTGTACTGCGCTGTAATGTTCTATGTTCTATGTAATACTTTAATTAGCATTGCTTATTATTTGTTTTAGTGATTATAATCCATTCATCAATGAATAACTGCCTGAAATTAATTAAGAATTCAATATCAAAAGTGCTGAATTATAGGTCCTTTGTGTTTTGATTAAATTATTAAATTTGTTTTATGTTCAAGCAGGCATCCTACATTTTAGTGTCATTTGAGAGATCAAGGGACAGTGCACTACTCCAATGTGCTGCCTAATCCCCTGTGACTTGCTTATCAAAATATTTTCTCCCATTCCTTATACTAAATTATCGTTGGTAAGGCCACCTTTGGAATACTGCGTACAGTTCTGGTTCCCCTGCTATAGGAAGGACATTATTAAATTGGAGAGAGTGCAGAAACAATTTACCAGGATATTACTGCAACTGGTGGGTTTGAATTATAGGAAGAGGCTGGCTAAGGTAGGGGAGTGTAGGAGTTTCAGGGGTAACCTTGTAGAGGTTTATAAAATCATGAGAGGCATAGATAAGGCAAATAGCAAAAGGTCTTTCCCTGGTATAGGGGAGTTCAAAACTAGAGGGCATATTCTTAAGTCAAGAGGAGAAAGATTTAAAAGAGACCTGAGGGGCACCTTTTTCATGCAGAGGGTGGTTCATATGTGGATAGAGCTGCCTGAGAAAGTGCCAGATACAGGTACAGTTACATCACTTAAAAGATATTTGGACAGGTACATGATTAGGAATAGTTCAGAGAGATGAGGGCCAAACATAGGTAAATGGGACTAGTTTAGTTTAGGAAACTTGACCATCATGGACAAATTGCACCTAAGGGTATGTTTCCATCCGGTTTGACTCTTTGCCTCTAATGTCATCTCATCTCAGATCTTTATTTTCCTTCAGTGAATTGCTCCTAAGCTTTTATGAATCCTTTCTGAAAACTGCTGAAAGTGCTGTGATAAGCTACTTTTAATCACACATCAAATATTCAGTAGGCACAAAACCACCATTTTATGAAGGTATCAATAATTCAATACTTCCATGAAATACACACGGTGGCTCAGCAGTTAGCACTGCTGCCTCACAGTGGCAGGGATTTAGGTTCAATCCCAGCCTCGGGTGACTGTCTGTGTGGAGTTTGCACACTCTTCTCGTGTCTACGTGGGTCTCCTCCGGGTGCTCCGGTTTCCTCCCACAGTTCAAAGATCTGCAGGCCAGGTGAATTGGCCATGCTGAATTGCCCGTAGTGTTAGGTACATTAATCAGAGGGAAATGGGTCTGGGTGGATTACTCTTCAGAGGGTCTGTGTGGACTTGTTGGGCCAAAGGACCAGTAAGGGAATCTAATCTACGTGGGAGAAATGTCAGCTTTCTATATTGAAAGTAAAAATGTCAAATGTTGCAGCTTTTAATTCAGTTTGTTATCCAAGGGGAAGCTTGAAAACACAATCTTTGCTTGTGTTTAATGTAAAATGTTAGACTGCAGGACAGTGTTCTATTGTACATGTTTCTATCTGTATTTTAGGCCAAAACTGTTAACAGTAAAAAGAATTTACCAGTATCCTGATCATCATGGAGACGTTTTTGCAAGGGAGCCATATGTGGTATGGTTTTCATCGCGTTATACCAGTAAGTTAATTTAAGTAGTTGTATTCTTGTCGAAGTAAAAAGATATGAAACCTTCTGGGGCAGTTGAGGATGATTTCACACTGGCCCTCAAAATATTTTTGTTCTTTATTGTAAGCTAACAAATAATATGGTTTGCTATAGTATGTTATTCCCTGCAGTGTTTCTTCAGGTGTCATTTACTAGCTGTGCAGATAAAGAGGAATTCTAAGGTCACATCCAAGTTTGGGATATTATAATCAAACTAAATACCATCCATGTTCAACATCTCTGTTGACTCATGTTCCAGCATAAGTGACCAGTCTCAGACCGAAACAGATCTTTTCTGACCACCCTACCCTAGAAAAGTTGTATTCTCTTATGGGATGCTGGAGTGTGCTGCTGTCCAACATCAACTGTACATGGTGACTTTTAAACTTTTCACTGCATTCATTTGAATACATGTGACAGTAAAGCTAATTCAATTCAATTCAATTCAGCAGACAGGCTGGGAGTTTTCTGGAACAGGATCTGGATGTGTAAGGCTGTACCATTCGCTGTAGTTGGTGATGGAATTACAACTTGCCTGCAGTAAGATTATCGAACAACAATTAAACTAGTTAGAATGTAAAAGTTATATTAACTATGGGATACTTAAATTCTAATATATTAACTATTTTTACTTATCTAGACAGAAATAAATAATATTGTTTGTATTTATTGATGCTCACAATTACGTTACCTTTTATGTACATGTATTTACGTGATCATACCATAATTGAGCATTGCTGAAAAAAAGACATGTTGGTGAAATTTTACACCTTGCACTCATTGGAATATTTTACGAGAATACCAATTCAAGGGAAAAACCAACACTTACACTGCAGAAAGTTTCTAATCAACCTGATCAACCTCTGTAGCAGGTTCAATTTGAACCTGGGCCACCTGGTTCAGAGCTTGGAACACTACTGCAGGAGGTAACAGTGCTGATTGGTTGTCAAATGGACCCTGAGCAGTAGAGGTGTTGTCTTAGAGTATGCACCCATTAATGCTGATTGATAGGTAACAGCCAAGCTTTGTTTAAATTTAAACAAAGCAGTATATCCTGATCATTTCTTGCTCTATATTGTACAAACTAATTGAAGGCATTAAAGTGCTCACTCTTGGTCCAAAGAAATGCCCAGTCTATCTCAGGTTTTGCTGGAAGGGTAAGACATCACAAAAATTGGAGCAACAGGTAAAGTAACAATACAAGTGGTGTGAAGCCAAAAACGATGTGCTGTCTATTATAGAAACGAGTGATGTCATATATGAATTTCAGTTCTGGTGTGATTCCACATATGTAGCCCATACATCCTAAAGACTGGTGGATTGTATCAAATATTGTGTCTTGTTGGCTGTTTACAACAACCACAATATTGCCTGCACCCAACCAATTCACATCTGCAAAACTCACACCACAGTGTCTAACATTCACTACGGTGAATCTTCAACTGAATAACATTTGCTGGATAATCCTGAATGTATGAGGAAATTCGATGATAACAAATTTAGGATTGTCAGTCGAGTTCACAGTATGAAGCACTTACGTGAACAGAAAGTTACATATATTAATACAAACGGCCCAGTTATTTGCAGACAGAAAGAACATGCACTGTGCCCGTTTTAATTCATAAAATAAGTGACAAGCATTTGTTAGTTTATTTCTCAGGATAATGTCCTGATCAATTAGAGTTCTCCTTCCTGGTTTAAAATTTAAACAAAACTTAGCTGTTAACTGTCAATCAACATTAATAGGTGCATTCTCCATGGCAATGCCTCTACCAATCAGAGTTCACTTGCCCATCATTAGCACACTCCTCATATGCAGAATAAATGGTGGGTTTACCCCTGAATTTATATTTTTTGTCAAATGTGTTGTTAAGTGCAAAATGAAAATTTTAGCCAAAGCATATTTTTTCAGCAATACATTATTTTTGTTAATTATCTGTATCAAATTAAATGAAAAAGAATAAATAATGCAATACCACATAACTATGAAATATTAGGTAGAAAGGAAAGATTCGGACTGAAAATGAAGCACAATGAGAATGATCAGTCAGATAATCAGCACATTTTTGATACTGAAAGTTTACTTCATTGAATCTAAATTTCACACAATTCATTTGTTTCATTCCCAATTAAGATCAAGTAACTTTTAAAAAAGCGATTGAAATTCCCAATTACCAACTCAAAGGAGTCTGAGAATAAGATTTCCAATTTTAAGAAAAGCAGCAGTGGTTGATTGAGTTTTTTGAAGTAACGAAGAGGATTGATGAGGGCAGAGCAGTTGATGTGATCTATATGGACTTCAGTAAGGCGCTCGAGAAGGTTCCCCATGGGAGACTGGTGAGCAAGGTTAGATCTCATGGAATACAGGGAGAACTAGCCACTTGGATATAGAATTGGCTCGAAGGAAGAAGGCAGAGGGTGGTACTGGAGGGTTGCTTATCAGATTGGAGGCTTGTGTCCAGAGGAGTGCTACAAGGATCTATGTTAGGTCTACTACTTTTCGTCATTTATATAAATGATTTGGATGTGAACATAAGAGGTATAGTTAGTAAGGTTGCAGATAACACCAAAATTGGAGGTATAGTGGACAGCGAAGAAGGTCACCTCAGATTATAGCAGGATCTTGCTTAGATGGGCCAATGGTCTGAGGATTGGCAGATGGAGGTTAATTTAAATAAATGTGAGGTGCTGCATTTTGGAAAAGCAAATCATAGCAGGACTTACATGCATAATGGTAAGGTCCTAAGGAGTGTTGCTGAACAAAGAGATCTTGGAGTGCAGGTTCATAGCTCCTTGAAAGTAGAGCCACAGGTAGATAGGATAGTGAAAAAGGTGTTTGGTATGCTTTTCTTTATTGGTCAGAGTATTGAGTGTAGAAGTTGGGAGGTCATGTTATGGCTGTACAGGACATTGGTTAGGCCACTCTTGGAATATTGCATGCAATTCTGGTCTCCTTCCCATCGGAAGGATATTGTGAAACTCGAAAGGCTTCAGAAAAAATTTCCAAGGATGTTGCAAGGATTGGAGATTTGAGCTAATAGGGAGAGGCTAAACATACTGGGCTGTTTTTCTTGGACATTGGAGGCCGAGGGGTGACCTTATAGAGGTTTACAAAATCATGAGAAGCATGGATAGGATAAATAGACAAATAGACATGGGGGGTCCAGAACTAGAGGGGTTAGGTTCAGGGTGAGAGGGGAAAGATATAAAAGGGACCTAATGAGCAACTTTTTCATGCAGTGGGTGGTGTGTGTATGGATTGAGCTGCCAGAGGAAGTGGTGGAGGCTGGTACAATTGCAACATTTAAAAGACATCTGGATGGGTATATGAATAGGAAGCATTTAGATGGATATGGTTCTGGATTAGTGGTGCTGGAAGAGCACAGCAGTTCAGGCAGCATCTGAGGAACAGTAAAATTGACGTTTCGAGCAAAAGTCCCCCGAAACTTCGATTTTGCTGCTCCTCAGATGCTGCCTGAACTGCTGTGCTCTTCCAGCACCACTAATCCAGAATCTGGTTTCCAGCATCTGCAGTCATTGTTTTTACTTAGATGGATATGGGCCAAGCGCTGGCAAATAGCACTAGATTAGATGAGGATATTTGGTCGGCATGGACGAGCTGGATGGAAGGGTCTGTTTCTGTGCTGTACATCTCTATGACTCTATGACTAAACAACACTTAATAGGCAACTAACCCATAGACTATACTCTAAACTGTAGAAAAGATATTCCCCTTTAACATTACTGAAATCTCTATGCTGCAGTTATACTTTACATCCTGCTCTCTGCAGATTAACAGTTTTAATAGGAACCAATTCCAAATCACTCCCAGCATCCAGTGGGTTCACTCCTCCAAATTTAATCTATTTGGAACATCAAGTGACTGTCAAAAGACATTTCTCTCCGTTTTTAGAGAATTTCAAAACTAATTGCCAGTATTATTGTTTACTCCCAGGCATTCCTTCCCCAGGCTTCCTCTGTGCAAACCTTTAAGGGTCTTTAGGCTGGCACAGGATGTATATCTTTGACCAGAGTGTGTATTCTAAACTGCATACTGACTGGTAGCCCACAGAAAGGGGCACACATTTCTCTGTTGACCACACTACTGTAGCCTTTGGTCTCTCCCACTCTCTTTCTGTCCAACAACAAAACATCAGAGATAGAAAGTCTGTCCGTAATTAGCCAAGTCGCTCTTGTCTTTGTTTCAAGTCCTTGCCTGCAGTAGGCCTCAATCTGGGCCCCAATCTATCCCTATGATAACCAAGACACCCAGAATTATTGATGGGTAGAATTTGGAGATCACATAGTTTTCATTATTCCTCCATTTTACCTTGAATTAACAAGACAGCCCAAACACAACATCTAATAAATGATTGAATTCATAATATTTTTCATTTCCCTGCCAAAGCTCTACCACTACTCAAAACAGGATTGGATTAGTATTTGATAAGAAACATTTGCAGAGTTATGGGAAAAGGGTGGAAGGAGTGGAACTTGCTGAGTTGTTCTTTCAGTCAACTGGCACAAACTCCTCAAGCTTACTGGCACATTTCTGTGCTTCGACATTAGTGAGGTCAATCTTTTCTTTTTGTTGAATATTACAGAATTGCAAAAATGTAATCATTTGTGTTTCTTACTTATGACAAATTCCAATTAAAACTCAATTCCTTTGGTATTCCCCAAGCTGTAAGGGACTTTGTCATTATCCCACAACACACAGCACCAGATTCAGCAGTCAGTGAACTGAACGGGCTATACGATGTTTATGTGGAGATGAAACAACGCTGGAGAGCAAAGGTACTTGTAGTCTGGTCCTAAAGTGGATTATTAAGAATGATTATTGCACTTTGACTAAATGTTTTTAAAAACATAAGAACAAAGGCATGTAGTCAGCCTCTGGACTTTTGATCCTGTTCCATGGCTGAACATCTACATTATCTACACTTTTCACACTATCCCCATATATTGTGATATATAGTAATCACATACTAAATAAGTGGACCCCAAAAGTTACCATAACAACTTATGCCGAGAGAAATTCAGATGAATGGGCAGACAGACTAATAAACTGTAAACATACAGGGCTTCCCTTAAGCACATGTCTGTCATATCTCAGAGTCAGACTTGAAAATGATACTTTGCATTGTGTGGCAAAGTGTGTGTGTCATATTTATGAAATAGCAAAATTGTATTCATAAAACAACATTCAATTATGATGTAAAAGATTAGAAATGCATGAATGAATGAGGAACAGATAGGAATGTAAATTAATAATTCCCATGGAGGTTCAAAGTACAAAAATTAGAAACAGCTACAAAGTAACCCAATTAATCAGATAAAAGGGCCATTGAATTTTCCAAAAATATTTTTGAAAATCACTTTGTCAGCTTTAAAAATAAATGCAATATTAACTTTTGAAAACCATCTAAGGTGACTTTAACTAGAAAACAGGATATTGCAAGGAGTGACAATTACAAGAAGGTTGGCCTCTCCACTTCTACTTTTACTGTTAGGATCCACTTCCAAATTTCCTATTGATTATTCAAATTCTAGCTTCTTCAAAAATGCAAAGTGTACCTGAAATCCAACTGCTCCCTCCTACTGGAGGATAGTTAGGGGATGTCAAATCATGCATCCTTCCTAACAGCAGTAAATGCTAAATTCTTAAGTATAAATGTCCTAAGACTGCACATGTAATGTTCATCATCTTATTGCTGCCATTCCTGTGTTCAGTGGGACCATATACCTAACCAACTCTGTCCTCACTCCCTGACAATAATGACCACTCCCTCAGTCCACTCCCTAACACCCTTTCCCTACCCCTTTCCCCTGATGTTAATCACCCCTCCCTCACCCTCAATTCCACCAAGAAATGTATACACTTCAATAAGGTCACCTCTCATTCTTTTAAATTCCAATAAATACAGATCCAACCTACTTAACCTCTCATTATTAGACAGTCCCTCAAAACCTGGTATCAACCTAATAAACCTTCTCTGGGCTGCCTTCAATACTTCCATATCCTTCCATAGATAAGTAGCCCAAGACAGCTCACAGTGTTGCAACTATGATATAACTAGTGCCTTGCACAGTTACAGCAAAACCTTTCTATTTTTATATTCCAGTATCTCTGAAATAAAGACAACATTCTATTTGCTTTCCACATTACCTGCTGAACATGGTTGCTAGCTTTTTGTGATTCATGCAAAATCATATCCTCTTGCTTCAACAGTATTTCATACTTATGGGAGACTTCAATGCAGACTGTGAATATGTCCGCAGGAAGGAATGGCCAAGTATCAGATTGAGAAATGATACCAATTTTATTTGGCTAATTGGAGATGATGACGATACAACAGTAAAACATAGTACACATTGTGCATACGACAGGTGAGAAAGTAAATGAACTTGGAAAGAAATGGGCAGAAAGATCATTCTGACCTTATGTGAGAATGGTTTAAATGGTATTTGAATGATAAGCATGCTAGAATGAGGGAGGTAGATGATTTTTCTGTATTTCAGTTATTTTTAATAAGAATAATGTAAACTATTAAATTTGCAAATTTTAACAATAACCTTATTCCTCTTCCAAAAAAACTGAACAATGATATCTCAACAAGGAAGTAGCAACTTTATATCATTAACTAAAGTAACCTCTAGCCTGGCTTTCTGCAAATAGAAAAACATCATGATTGATATCCGGTTATAGAATCCTAGGCACTGACGGAAGACACTTCACGCATTGTAGCTATGCTGCCTAATCCCACTTTGCAGATTTGAGTCCAGTCTTGCCACTTAAGGTGTATATCTTAGTACTTTGTAAATATGACATTTTCTGCCACCACCATTCAGTCAGTGAAACGACATAACCTTTTGAGTGATAAAGTATCTCAATTTCCCTCTAATCCTTTTATATTTATGATCCCCAGTTATTGGCATCTGTGCTATGAGAAGTACATCTTTCCTATCTACTCCATTTGGGCCCCATATCATTCCATACACCGTAATTATCTGTTCCAAAAAAAACCTCAACCTATCTAATCTTCATAGCAACATCCTCACAAATCTCCAGTATGATCACATCCTTCCAATGACCACTTGTTGGGAGATTCAAAATATTGCAGTATCAGCTGCAGAAAATGCAAGACAGGGAAAGGAAGAAGCTCTAATCTGTCGCATCCATCTAACTGCAGAAAAATCAGTATTCATTGAATGAGAATTAGGCATAAACATCTTGAAGAAAATAATCCCACTGATGTTAATGAAAAATAGAAAATAAGTTGTATTCCATCTAATAGAAACAAAAAACATTGATGAAAGATGGCAATCAGGTCATCACAATATCCTTCCCTTCTTTCAGTTGATGCCTAAAAACATCAACAACAGCCCAACACATACAGACAAAACCTTGCTGATTCATTCCTCATCAACAATTGGAATGCAAAGAAGCAAGTAACAGGAAGGAGAAAACAATCTGATCCTCTCATTAAATTATATACACAACTGATATGAAAGAAATGAGCAGCCACAACAATTGTTAAAATTTATCCTTATGTTTAAATTAAATGTACACAAGTTGAGTGAATCTGTTTTGTTCCACATGTGCAATCAGATTTTCACATGAATACATATGTGAACTTCACATCTTCAACGTTTCATCAGCAGTCTGATATTTTATTAGGACGTTCAGACTGATATCAATGAGCAGAATATCTTTTGTAAATACCCAGTCCTCTTATCAATAGTTTTATCAATAGCCATATGCTGGCTATCTTCCAATTATGTGCACTGGTGGGGTACTTTCAGTAGTGTGCAAAAATTATTTTATAATCACATTTCCTTCATGTCTAAAAAAAACACAGGATTGTACTCCGTGGAGAAAAATTAGTAAACGCAGTTATTCCGAATTCAGCCAACATATTTAACTTCAAAGAAGCTTATGGCATGACTGAAGGACAGGTAATTCTATTATATCCATCTATATGGCAATTCTGCACAATTTCAGGAAAACACTGAATAATTCTGTCAGCATTTGAGAATAATGTACAAAAAATGGTTAAAGGTGAAATTTTCAAATACATGAGGATTTACTGTGTAAAATATTTCAATACACAGAGCAATGTCAATCTGAAATAGCAATAGTAATATTACAACACAATAAAATGTTACAATGTCTTTGAGAGATTAAAAAACAGTAGCAGCATGCAACAGCAAGGGGAGGCTAGTTAGCGGAGGCATGATTAAAGTATACTTGGAAGGGATAGAGGCAGCAAGGCAGATTTAGAGCAAAGAAACCGATGTGGTTCCAAGTTAACATAAGTTTAATGATCAAAGTTTGGGAGAAGATTTGTAACTCGGGTGCTTGTTGTTGTGGTTCTGTTCGCTGAGCTGGGAATTTGTGTTGCAGACGTTTCGTCCCCTGTTTAGGTGACATCCTCAGTGCTTGGGAGCCTCCAGTGAAGTGCTTCTGTGATGTTTCCTCCGGCATTTATAGTGGTTTGTCTCTGCCGGTTGTCAGTTCCAGCTGTCCGCTGCAGTGGCCGGTATATTGGGTCCAGGTCGATGTGTTTGTTGATAGAATCTGTGGATGAGTGCCATGCCTCTAGCCACGAAATGACACGACCAGCTATCCTTAGTAGCCACACACTCAGATGACAAGTAACGTGAGTTCGACAGGGACAACACTACTATTATAGGACAAGTCAAACAGAGAACAGCCAGGGAGTTCCTAGAGGCATGGTACTCATCCACAGATTCTATCAACAAACACATCGACCTGGACCCAATATACCGGCCACTGCAGCGGACAGCTGGAACTGACAACCGGCAGAGACAAACCACTATAAATGCCGGAGGAAACATCACAGAAGCACTGCACTGGAGGCTCCCAAGCACTGAGGATGTCACCTAGACAGGGGACGAAACGTCTGCAACACAAACTCCCAGCTCAGCGAACAGAACCACAATAATAAGATTAATGAGCTAGAGAGTAGAATGCAAAGGCCTGAGTTGAAATAAGGGACCGTTATTTGGTGATTGGGTGCTGAAAGTTGGGGGAATGATGAAAGAACCTGCAAACGGGTCAAGGAATTTTGAGCTCAAAAAGTTACAGGATGGGGAGTGAATAAAGATTAGAGAAAACCAGATTGATAGGCCACTGGGGAGCTAGTATAAGATAACATAGATAGTGGTAGTGTTTGGATTAAGTTGCAATTGGATGAGATTGGGTGACATGGACAGAAGTGGGCTTTATTGCATAAGTGGGAATAAACAGTTTTGGCTGTGTTAGGATTTGGAGTTTGAATCTTAACTTGGATTAAATGGGATACCATTGTTATGTACTACTGAGCACAGACAGAGTGGGCAGCCAGGGAAAAAGATAAAGCCAGGGCTTAAAATGCTATAAATTTTAGCAGGAAGTGAACACGCTGATTTTACAACTTTATACTAAACAAAATTCTACATCATCGTGTTCTTGATGCTTGTTAAGCTGTAGGACAGGAGAAATTTATTTGTGAAACCAGTAGTGGCAGGTAATTATATTTGGGTGTCTTTGTGTGTACAAGTGATGTCACTTATGTCAGGAAGGAACAACAGAGAGATTTGGATGAAGACTTGGTGTATAATCTAGAGTGAGTATATTGGGATGGGAGCAGCAGCCAAAGTAGGGAATGAGCTATTTTGGAAGGACAATAAAACTGGAACCATGGTAGGACAGAATCATAGATGTGACTGACATAAAGGATGTAGTGCTCAAATGTATGAAAAGGGGAAGTACATGAACAAGTGAACACAGCTGAGTCACACAAAAAAATCATGTGTAGTGATGTAGGATGCTTTGAAACCAGAGTTAGTGAATTGATGTGAGGAACTGAGTGAAGAAATGAATGGTGTAGCTTGGCTTTCAAGGAACGGAGAAGGTGGTGATGGAGAAATGAAGAACAGTACATTATCAAATTCCAGATATTACTCCCAATTAATTACTGTAAAAATCCAGTGATTGGTATTATACGGTTAAATGTGGGAGCTAATTTAAGGACAGGAAACTTCACATACGGCAGATAAGAATAGAATCCCTACAGTGTAGAAATAGGTCCTTCAGTCCAACAAGTCCACACCGACCCTCTGAAGGGTAACCCACCCAGACCCATTCTCCTACCCTATATTTATCTAACCTACACATCCCTGAGCATTATGGGCAATTTAGCATGGTCAATTCACCTGACCTGCACATCTTTGGACTGTGGGAGGAAACCGGAGCACCCGGAGAAAACCCACACAGACATGGGGAGAATGTGCAAACTCCACACAGTCAGTCACCCAAGGCTGGAATCAAATCTGGGTCTCTGGCACTGTGAGGCAGCAGTGCTAACCACTGAGCTACCGTGCTGGAAGCAGATGTGTTTTTGGAGCTGGAGGCAATTTAAGGAGAAGGAATGATGTTCGAGAGTGAATAGTCAAAGGGCAGTGATTGAACCTAACCATGACAATGGTACTACACAATGATTAGGGCAAGAAGCATGTTGAAAGGCTTCAATCAGGAAGTGGAAAGACAATATTTCCTACTATTGCGTTCGAATAGCTGCAGAAAGAGTGCAAAATTAAAATTAAACATATAATGGTTGTTTAAATACAAAATTGTCATAAAAATGGATTTAGCCTGTACAATATTAATTGCTTGAACACTCTTAAAAGGTTTAAGGATTAATTTTCTAACTGAGCAATTCCATATTCAGTATACAAATAATTAATTTTCCATTTATTACTTTCATAATGAGTTAAATCAGAAGTATAGTAACATTGTCTTCTCATAAATATCGTAAGCCAAAAAAAACATGTCTCTGACTCACAGATCAGAAAGAAGGCACTTGGTATGCTAACCTTTATTGATCAGTGCATTGAGCATAGGAATTAGGATGTCATGTTGCAGCTCTACAGGACATTGGTGAGGCCACTTTTGGAATACTACATTGAATTCTGGTCTCCCTGCTGTAGGAAGGATGTTGTTAAACTTGAAAAGGTTCAGAAAAGTTTTACAAGGGAGAGGCTGAATAGGCTGGGATTGTTTTCACTCCCTCACCACCCAACACCTGGAGGAAGAACACCTCATCTTCCCCCTCTGAACACTTCAACCCCAGGGCATCAATGTGGACTTCACCAGTTTCCTCATTTCCCCTCCCCCATCTTACCCCAGTTCCAACCTTCCAGTTCAGCACTATCCTCATGACCTGTCCTATCTGCCAATCTCCCTTCCCACCTATCTGCTCCACCCTCCTCTCTGACCTATCACCTTCATCCCTACCTCCATCCACCTATTGTACTCTTAGATACCTTCTCCCCAGCCCCACATCCTCCCAATTATCTCTCCACCCTGGAGGTTCCCTGCCTCTATTCCTGATGAAGAGCTTTTGCCCAAAACATCGATTTTCCTGCTCCTCAGATGCTGAACTGACCTGCTGTGCTTTTCCAGCACCACTCTAATCTTGACTCTGATCTCCAGCATCTGCAGTCCTCACTTTCGCCTGGGGTTGTTTTCATCAGAGGCTGAGGAGTGACCTTATAGAGGTTTATAAAATTATCAGATGCATCAATAAGGTGAATAGTCAAGGTATTTTCTTCAGAGGAGGGGAGTATAAAACTAGAGGACATAGGTTTATGGTGAGAGGGGAGAATTTAAAAGGGATCTAAGGGGAAACCTGTTCACACAGAGGGTGCGTATGTGTATGGAATGAACTGCCAGAGGAGGTGGTGGAGACCGGTACAATTGCAACATTTAAAAGGCATCTGGCTATCAATAGAAAGGGTTTAGAGGGATTTGGGCCAAGTGCTGGCAAATGGGTCTAGATTAATTTAGAATATCTGGTTGGCATGGACAAGTTGGACCAAAAGATCTGTTTCTGTGCTGTACAGCTCTATAACTATAACTGATGTAAAATAATTGTTACTGTGGTTCATATCTTATAATATGTGGGAAGTGAGCATTGCTACTGGAATAGCATTTATTGCCTGTCCCTAATTGCCCTTTGGAAGGTGGTGGTGACCCACTTTCTTTAACTACTGCAATCCAAGTGATATAGCTACACTCACAGTGCTGTGATGAAGGGAGGTCCAGAAGTTTTGACCCATTGCAAGTTAAAGAGCAGCAATATCATTCCAAGTTAGCATGATGAGGGACTTAGAGGGGAACACAGGTTGTGATGTTATCCTATGCATCTGCTACCCTTGTCCTTCCAGGTGACAGTAGCCATGGGCATGGAAGGTGCTGTGGAATAAGGAATTGAACACATCTGACTACAGTGGCTGTTGCTTTGAGTTCAGGAGCTGGGGCAAAGCCAACTATTGTGACAACCACTGGAATTGTCGATGAGTGGACACTGGATGAGGACAGGGTTCATCTTGACTGTGGTGTTCTTCACAGTCAGATAGCCTACTGCTTCTCAATGTCAAGTTTCACAAAAGGGACTAGAACTAATTGTGGAACTGGAAATCTGTGTAAAAGCAAGACTTTTATGAAGTTTCATTATTTTGCCTTTCTCTGACTAAGTGCCTAGCTTAGGCAAACTTCTTTTTAATGTGTTTTCCTGTGACAGTGAAATTAAAACTGACAGTTGCCTCTTTTTCTACATTGGCAGGCCCTGAATGTGAGTGACCATTTTCCTGTGGAAGTAGACTTGCGGAGGTCACGTAGCATCTTTTACTTTTTAAGATCTCTGGCAGGTCCAAAGGGTTAGCAAGCTGTTACATACAGTTCTACTAGCTCTAAATTGAATAACAATCATTGCCTCTGTTATCAGTTTTAAACTGTAGAATTCATTATTTGCGTCATCATGAAGTTACATCATGACTTTCAAATTCCTGTGTGAAATTTGCATGAAGTTTTGCATATCTCAAAACGAGTTGTTAAGAGCTGGAGCCAAGGAATGTTGATTCCTTCTTAATCTTTATATTTGTCACCTCAAGGATTAATACTCTCTTCGCCCACATCAATCCTAAATATATTCAATCTACGGCTCAGAGACAAATCTCTACAATCATTCTGTCCTTGAGGAACTCCATTGGCTTTCTAATCCCTCGTATCAAGTTTGCAAGGTTCCCATTCTAGATTTTGATTGCCTCAATAGTTTCATTCCAAACTTTCTGACTGATCTATTCCAGTGATATATCCCAAGTCATTCTGAATTGCTGCACATCTCTTGCTCCCGCCACGCCATCACCAGAAGCTACCTTTTTGATTACGATGAATGGAATGAGATTCTGGCCATCAAACCGCACCTCCCATTCCAGACATCAGTAGTGAGAATTCAAGAAGTGGGTGATTTAAACTGCAGCACCTTGCCTACGTGACTAACTGTTCATATGTAATGTGAGGGAAGCAGCAAGTGACCAGTCAATGTTTGAATGACATGGACAAGTTTCGTTTCCACCATCTGGTGAATTTATACAACAAGATGTCAATTTTGACCAATACCAATGAGAAATTATGTGAAAATCCAACCAAACCAGGATAAGATGGCAGAGGAGAAAATATACATTGAGCATCATACTAAAACTTATGTTTTAACTTGCTGAAATAGAAAGAAATGCTTCTTAAAATATAACCATTAATAAATTACAGCAAATACTTTGATAAACTGACAATGATGTTGGAATCAAAAGAACTTTGCTTACTTCTATCAAGTCATACAATACCATAACCTATAGCCATAATACTTCCATACAATATACATGATGTGTTTTCTGTGGAATAAGAATATAACAAATACCATTAAATAAATCACTTGCTCCAGTCAAAGAGTGATTTTCTGACAGTAAATAGCAAATTCAACTTCAATTCAGACTGATGATGCAGAAAATAAATCTCAGGATCAGAGGCAGATACAGTATTAGAACCGAAGATGAACACACAATGGTGCAATGGCAAATCTGCTCTGGCCGCTGCGGTTTGGGCTTCCCATTTTACATTATATGAACTTTATAAACCTCATACAGAGTACTGTGGGTGGAATCTTATAGAGGTCTGAATGAGGTGGGCTCCTTCATCCACATCACATGGAGCACTTGTTCCAGCAACTGTCCTCTTCACACGGGAGGAATAACAACTCTCATTCCCCACATTAAACACCCTTCCAAACGGGCAACTCCCACTCCCTGGATAAGTAAGGCCATATTTCTGGCCAGTTATTAATATTGGTCCTTCCTCTCAGGACTAAGTATACCACTCAGCTTAAAACAGGGTCATTATTGGTAGCACTCTGCACATGACTCACTGACATTGGTATAGAGTCATAGAGATGTACAGCATGGAAACAGACCCTTTGGTCCAACCCATCCATGCCAATCAGATATCCCAACACAATCTAGTCCCACCTGCCAGCACCTGGCCCATATCCCTCCAAACCCTTCCTATTCATTTACCATCTAAATGCCTTTCAAATGTTGCAATTGTACCAAATGCCTTTCAAATGTTGCAATTCCTCTGGCAGCTCATTCCATACACGTACCATCCTTTGTGTGAAAAAGTTGCCCTTTAGGTCTCTTTTATATCTTTCCCCTCTCACCCTAAACCTATGCCCTCTAGTTCTGGACCCCCCACCCTAGGGAAAAGACTTTGACCATTTATCCTATCAATGCTCCTCAATCTTGTCTTCCTCAGTCAAAGTCGGGAATCCTCGAGTAGTGGCAACCTCGGTAAGGCATCTACATTGCCATGCTTCTCTGCCTAGCAGTAATTGTTGACAGAGGCAGTAACCATCTCTGCAGTTGTGCTGCTGCCATTGACAGTATCCCCACACACAGGCCTGTGGTCAGCAGCACAAAGTATCTGCCATAAAGAAATGGGTGAACTTCTTAACACCAAAAAAATCCTTCATTTTCGACTTGGGAATAATTCTACTCTGACTTCATTCGTGACCTCAATACAAACGTGATGGACTTTCCTCTCCATTTGGTAAGATTTGTGACAGTACAGCGCCAATCCCACATGGTGAGGCATTACAAGCTGACTGCAATGGTAACTTCGGGTCGAAATGTGTTTACACTTCCAACTTTTTTAAGGCTTGTTTCACCTTCCAGTAAGTCTCCACATGACCTGGGGTCCATTCCAAGGCCACCGTTTCTCCAACAACCAAAGAACAGGTTGTAGCATGGTTTTCAGATCTGAGACAAACTCATTATAGTGATTGACAGGTCCCAAGAATGATCTCAGTTGAGACACATTCTCTGGTCTAGGGGCCTTTATGATAGCCTCCAACTTCTTGGGTGCCTTGTGTAATCCCTTGCCATCAAGTACATGGCCCAATTATTTGATGGAGTCATTAAAAAACACACATTTCTCCCTTGTCACTTGTAGGCCGTGCTAAGTTGTCCATAGTATCCAGGGTGGTAAGGTGGATTAGCCATAGGAAATGCAAGAGGGTAGGTCTGGGTGGGATGCTGTTCCCAGGGTCTATACATATTCGATGGGTTAAATGGCCTGCTTCTGCACTATAGGGATTCTATGATTCTATGGAATGGAAAGGGAACAGATACACCAGCAAGCTCAGGACCTACAGCAACCAACAGTTGTCACATGAGGCAGTTGCAGCTCTAGGGCCATGCAGGATGTGCAGGAGGCACCCACCGAATGGGCAGAGTCTATCATTCTCGATGCTACTTCCACTAGATAAACAAGGCACAAACTGAGCATGTGCTGGGACACTGTCACTGAACTAGGCCAACTGCGAGAGTGGCACATGTGACCTGAAGGGTAGGTGGCACCCTATCCAAGTGGCCCTTTAGATGTCAGCCAAATTGAACTTTTAGATGACTGGAGTCACTTGGGACCGATGTGGGATCTCTCAATCATCCACTTACAAATGCACAAGTGAACCAATCAAAGAGGAAATGTGATGAATGCCGAGGAGCTGTGACAGATGCAGCTTGTGCCAGATCACACTATGTCATCTCATTTCCAGGTGAAGAGGTCAGCGCTGCAGCTCGGGCAGTGTGCTTCAGCCCAAGGGACAGGGAACAATGGACTGTACACACATCAAACTAGGAGGATTAGATCAGAAAGGCTCATAGTTCATGAATGTGCAGGTGATCTGGATCATTGGTTCCACTGTTTAGAAATTTGCTCCCAGTACCCTGAGATCTGTCAGCTGACTACATATGTGAGAACTCTCATGTTGCTGCTGTGCCAGATGCTTTCCAAAGATTGTTACTGGAAAGACAAGGCTTATCCACTGTGACACAGCTTCCTTACAATATCCCTTGACTCAGTTAGAGCCTACATACATTTACCTGGACCATCTCTGACACCTCCCTCCCCTTCCTGGACCTCTCCATCTCCATTAATGACGACCGACTTGACACTGACATTTTTTACAAACCCACCGACTCCCAAAGCTACCTGGATTACACCTCTTCCCACTCTACCTCTTGCAACAATGCCATCCCGTATTCCCAATTCCTCCTCCTCTGCCGTATCTGCTCCCTGGAGGACCAGTTCCACCACAGAACACATCAGATGGCCTCCTTCTTTAGAGACTGCAATTTCCCTTCCCACGTGGTTAAAGATGCCCTCCAACGCATCTCGTCCACATCCTGCACCTCCGCCCTCAGACCTGTAAAACCTCCGCCCACACCTCCTCCCTCACCTCTATCCAAGGCCATAAAGGAGCCTTCCACATCCATCAAAGTTTTACCTGCACATCTACTAATATCATCTATTGTATCCATTGCTCCCGATGCGGTATCCTCTACATTGGGGAGACTGGGCGCCTCCTATGCTACTTTCTCCCCACCCCCACCCTCCTCTAGCTTATCTCTCCACGCTTCAGGCTCTCTGCCTTTATTCCTGGTGAAGGGCTTTTACCCGAAACGTCGATTTCGCTGCTCCTTGGATGCTGCCTGAACTGCTGTGCTCTTCCAGCACCACTAATCCAGAATCTGGTGTCCAGCATCTGCAGTCATTGTTTTACCTACATACAATACAGCCCACTCTTTGAGCAGAAAAGGCTGCTGGAAAGAATAGGTTCTGCAGCCTAGACCAGCCTGGGATGGGTGGGGGTGTTCAGTTCACACCATACACAGTTCTTGCACACTTTGCTCTGCACAAATGAACCAGACAAAGAGGGAATGGGATGGTTGCTGAAGAGCTGGGAGAGTGGGAGCAGTTCTTCCAAGAAGGAGGATGAGAACGTTGAACAGCAGGAGCAACACCTTCTGTCTGATAGCAATGGGGTTTAATTTAGATAAATGTGAGATGCTGCATTTTGGAAAAGCAAATCAGAACAGGGTTTATACACTTAATGGTAAGGTCCTTGGGAGTGTTGCTGAAGAAAGAGACCTTTGAGTGCAGGTTCATCGTTCCTTGAAAGTAGAGTCGCAGGTAGACAGGATAGTGAAGAAGACGTTTGGAATGCTTTCCTTTATTGGTCAGAGTATTGAGTATAAGAATTGGGAAGTCGTGTTGGGGCTGTCCAGAACATTAGCTAGGCCACTTTTGGAATATTGTGTGCAATTCCGGTCTCCTTCCTGGGCGAGCCAGAACTAGGGTGACCTATGTGGGTGAGAGGGGAAGGATGTAAAAGGGACCTAAGGGGCAGCTTTTTCACCCAGAGGGTGGTGCATGTATGGAATGAGCTGCCAGATGAAGTGGTGGACATTGGTACAATTGCAACATTTAAAAGGCATCTGGATAGGTATATGAATAGGAAGGGTTTATAGGGATTTGGGCCATGTGCTGGCAAATGGGACTAGATTAGATTAGGATATTTGGTCGGCATGGATGAGTTGGACTGAAGGGTCTATTTCCATGCTGTACATCTCTATGACTCTACAACTCATAGAGTTGGGGTGCCTCAGGTCAAACAGGCTATTGTCCATTTCCTTGACCTTGGGGAATAAATTGTCCATTACCACCCACTACAAAGCCACTGACTCCTATAGCGACCTTCACTACTCTTCTCACCCCACGACCTGCATGGATTCCATCCCATTCTCCCAGTTTCTTCACCTACATTGCATCTGTTTGGACAATGCCACTTTCCAAAACAGAGCTGCTGACTTGGTTTCCTTCTTCCATAACCGTGGTTTCCCATCCACTGTGGTTGATAGGGCCCTCAACCATATCCAATCTATCACCCATGTTTCTGCACTTGCCCCTTCCCATCACTCACAAGAGTATGACCAGGTTCTCCTTGTACTCACTTTTCATCCCAGCAGCCTCCACATTCAAAGGATAATTCTCTGCCATTTCAGACAACTCCAGCAGAATGCCACCACTAAACACATCTTCCCCTCACTCCCCCTGTCTGGATTTTGCAAGGATCGTTCCCTCTGGGACAGCCTAGTCCATTCCTCGACCAACAACACTACTCTCTCTCCCATGGCATCCAAATCTTTTGTATTGTATTCACTGCACCCAATGTGGCCTATTCTACATTGGAGAAACCAAACACAGACTGGGTGACCGCTTTGCAGTACACCTCTGATCTGTGCGCAATCATGACCCTGACCTTCCCTTAGCTAGTTATTTTAACATAGCATCCTGTTCGCATACCCACTTGTCTGTCCTCGGCATGCTGCAATGTTCCAGTAAATCAAAGAGAAAACTGGAGGAGCAACATCTCATCTTCAAACTAGGCGCTTTACAGCTTCTGGGCTCAATATTGAGTTCAATACCTCAATATTCACCATTAAACTGTGAACACATTCCTTCCATTTCTTTTAGCTTTGCTTGTTACATTCTGTGGCACCCTCTCTCCAACATCCCCCCTCCTCCCCCCTCCCCCCCACAACCCCCATCACCACCTTCCAACCCGAGGGACAGTCTATTCTTTCAAATCTGACAGTTAGACACAATTGTTCTGCCATCCTCACATACCGATCACATAATCTGAATTATCAATATCTTTTATCCCCTAGCACTCCAAGCACCAATCACCCCCACCACACTATAGCATAAATGCTGCCCCCTCCACACTTCACTTCAGCTCTGATGAACAGTCATCTAGACTCAAAGCGTTAGCTTGCTCTCTGTCCATGGATGCTGCCTGACCCACTGTGACCTCCAGTATTTTTTTCTTTCCAGCATCTGCAGCAATTTGCTCCTAGGACTTCACTGACACCTGGTTCCAGTAACTGAGAGCTGGGTGCAATGATTACTCATTATCCGTAAAAATATCTGATATACAATTTATGGTCCAAAAGGCAAATGCAGTTTTGTTTGTGATTTCTGTTCACTTTTGCCATTGGTGAACAAGTGACTAGTTTAAAGCATTTTAAGGTTTTCCTGCATGTAATCGTCCCTTATTGAACAACTGTAAGATGCACAGTTATGGTGGGCACTGAGAAGAGAGTAGCTGTGACTTAGCAAGGTTAAAAGATGACACACAGTCTTAGAGTCATAGAGATGTACAGCACGAAAACAGACCCTTCGGTCCAACCCGTCCATGCCAATCAGATATCCCAACCCAATCTAGTCTCACCTGCCAGCACCCAGCCCATATCTCTCCAAATCCTTCCGATTTATATACCCATCCAAATGTCTCTTAAATGTTGCAATTGTACCAGCCTCCACCACTTCCTCTGGCAGCTCATTCCATATACGTACCATCCTCTGTGTGAAAAAGTTGCCCCTTAGGTCTCTTTTATATCTTTCCTCTCTCATCCTAAACCTATGCCCTCTAGTTCTGGACTGCCCGACCCCAGGGAAACGACTTTGTCTATTTACTCTATCCATGCCCCTCATAATTTTGTAAACCTCTATAAGGTCACCCCTCAGCCTCAGCTCCAGGGAAAACAGCCCCAGCCTGTTCAGCCTCTCCCCATATCTCAAATCCTGAAACCCTGGCAACATCCTTGTAAATCTTTTCTGAGCCCTTTCAAGTTTCACAACATCTTTCCAATAGGAAGGAGACCAGAATTACACGGAATATTGCAACAGTGGCCTAACCAATGTCCTGTACAGACATGTTGTTAAGGAGAGACGAATTACGCAGCCTGGTGCTTAAACTATGATTGGGGTTGAAAAATATTGTCATAATGCAAGGAAGTGTCAGGCGTGCCACCTCTGTCCTTTGAGAAGTATTGGTTTATGATTGCCGTGCCACTATGTTGATTATGTTGATGTTGAAAGGCAATTCTAGACTGCCAATGCTTGACTGGGTGCATTGCTGGCATTACAAGATGGCATGGTGGAAGACATATCACAGTAGTGGTAACAAAATCCACCCGTGGAAAGTGGGAGAATGAGACTAGTATCAGAAAAGAGATCACAAAGTCATAAGACATCGGAGCAGAAATTATGCCATTCGGCAGGTTGAGTCTGCTCTGCCATTTGATCATAGTT
Organism: Chiloscyllium plagiosum; assembly: GCF_004010195.1. Classification (NCBI taxonomy): domain Eukaryota; kingdom Metazoa; phylum Chordata; class Chondrichthyes; order Orectolobiformes; family Hemiscylliidae; genus Chiloscyllium; species Chiloscyllium plagiosum. The sequence goes on along the minus strand of NC_057727.1, from coordinate 33,612,582 downwards.
TCTCAACCACATTCTCCCACCTTTGATTCCCCTTAACAATCAAGAACCTATCTATCTCTGAGAGAGAGGCATATTAGAGATGTGGTACCCAGTTAATGAGGTGAATTTCAGATAATCACATGAGAAAACTCATTAGGCCTCCATGAAACTCTATGAAAATAAAACATAGCCAACGGCTGGTAAGATTCAGCACTAAGAGAAACTCCAAATGAAAAACCACGTTGGATATTATGATGGGGGAGATCAGAACTATTGAGGAGTTGGCAGAGGGAGTGAGACCATATCACAATATCAAAAAACACAAGGAAACAGATAAATCCTTACCTACTCATCTTAACTCTTCATTAGGAAACAGCCTGGAGTTTAAGGGCCATTCCCCAGGAAAAATGTCAAAATGATTCACTGAATCATCTTACTAACTAACTGAAATTGTCTGTGTTTTTCAAAAAGCTATTCTTTGATAGAGTATGGGGCTTGTTGTTGAAGCTCACCCTTAATGCACTTGAACTGAGAAGCTTATCAGGCTACTTCAGAGGACAGTTACGTGTTGACCACATTGTTATGACTCTGTCACATCCAGGCCAGAGCAGGTAAAGATGGCAACTTTCCTTCCCTAAAGGGCATTAGCAAATTGGATAGGATTTTACCAAATAGCTTCAATTCTATATTTTGTCATTCAATTTAAATCCTAACAGCTGATATGGCGCATTTTAAACATTGTGCCCTTACATCTGGATTGCTAGACCAATAAAACAACTGAACTATCTATTTCACTACTATTTGTCAACTACCAAACAAATGAATTAACTCTCTCTCGATGAATCAAAGTTGTCTGATGATAAATCATGCACTAACAATGATTCACTGAGTAAAATATTACTACTAAAAACTAAAAGTCAAGCATACAAGCAATAAATGGACATAAAGGATTTGATTAGAGTTTCCTAGCAGTTACAGTAGCAAATAATTAATGAACAGAGTTATTTGTAAACATAAATGAAAGGGGTTATTAAAGGCAATTCAGTTCATCACTGTAATTCAGAGCAAATTAGATGCTAATATTAACCTTTAAATTAGATCATTGCTTGAAACTTAAATTAATGACACAAAATTATGATTAAAACCCTTTATAGCTGACATGTTAACAGCATTAGATAGCCAAGGTACAGGATAGATCAAAGTCTCACATTGATTAACATACTTACTAGATTTTATTTGATCCTATGACCAGTTTGATTAGTTCAATCGCCCTCCTTTTTTGGACACAGATACTAATGTCTGCAGTATTATGTTGGTAAGTGCATTTGATAAAAGAGTCGTCTTTTCTTCGTGGATCCTCTGTGTTAACAACCACTTCTGCATACTCAATGATATCCCCTTGCTGATTTCACTCTTACTTTTCCTGGTCTCAAACATTTGTGTAGTTAATTGCCATACAGGTCTTACTGTAACTACATGGTTTTGCCACAATTTAACTTATTTCTCTGATTTTCTGGCCTGCTAGACTTTGTGTTTGTATGAGTACCATCTTGCAGCTATGAGCTAGGGATCACCTCCAGACAATAAAGTGTATTTTCTAACAGACATACGTTAAGATAAAGATCATGATTACTATATACCGCAAAGAGATCTGGTTGGAGGTGAGCCAACCCTCTCCTTTATAATAACTTTACAGAGATGTTTCCAACATTCCCTTGATCAATTTGAGTGACAAATGCTTCACAAAGTTTCATTCGTATTGGTGCCAATCATCTCCAACGAATGCGGAGGTTGCTGCAGATGTTCCTGAATCCTGAGTATGGCCAATGAGGTGACAAAGTCTGAATACCATAGACATATCAAACTCAGCCACTTTGCCAATTAATCAAGTTACCCAAACTTAAGGGTATTTGATAGTTTTATATCCATCTTGGAGCCAATCAATTGTTTTGGTGAAGCCCCTCAATTTTCCACACAGGTCTACATGACACATTAAGCAATTGTGTGTTAAAAGACTCCCAACATGAGAAAAGAATGTCCTATTTGTACACATGAACGTTTGGTTTTCAGCTTAGAAGCTTTATAAATTTAGATTAGATTCCCTACAGTGTGGAAACAGGCCCTTCAGCCCAACAAGTCCACACTGACCCCCCAAACAGTAACCCACCCACACTCATTTTCCCTACATTTACCCCTGACTAATGCACCTAACATTATGGGCAATTTTGCATGGCCAATTCACCTGACCTGCACATCTTTTGGAATGTGGGAGGAAACCGGAGCACCTGGAGGAAACGCACACAGACACGGGGAGAATGTGCAAACTCCACACAGACAGTGGTCTGAGGTGGGCTTTGAACCAGGGTCCTTGGCGCTGTGAGGCAGCAGTGCTAACCACTGCTTAGTAGGTTAAAAATCTTTGACTCGTTTTGCCTAAGAACAGTTTGTTTCAGTTGCTTCCCAACATCCAATGCAACCACTAACTCCATCTTTGTGGACAGCTTTCAAACTAAAACCTCATAATGTACACAATTTGTCAATTTACAAGGCATTTCTCCAACAAATCAAGTAACGAGCAAAATTAATAAACAGCTGATGAGTGCTGATGGACTGAGTAGCTGTTCAATCTGCACTTTATTCTTTCTTAGGTAAAATTGCTTTATAATTGCTGCTTGTGATTCAAAAGCTGGCCAATTTTTATCTTTAAGAGTTGCAATTCACATATCATACATATTTTGAAATTCTCCTTAAACTAAATATTCAGCTCAGACTGTAAACATTAGTATACTATATCGCCTCACAATACTGCAACATTTGAAGCACATGAACAACATGACTGACAGACATTAAAAAAAACTAACAAATGCTGCAGTTTGGTAATCAATCATTTAACCAATCGATGGTAAATCAGAAACATTTCAGAAAATTTCAGTGATCAAAAGCTCTCGGGAATTATTTCAGAGATAATTTAGAGAGAGAGAAAACAGGGTGTTACTGGAAATATTATTGCGGGAATATTTTCCCTGTTCTCAGTTTAGCTTAGCAAGAGCATCTGTTGCAGATGGCTTGTAGAAGACACCATTTCTTGAATAGAAAGTATTATCTACAGTCCTCAATCGACCATGAACTGGTAACTGGAGTTCCTCGATGACATCACCTGGTCAAACAAGTTTGAAAATAAACAAGTTTAAACATTTTTTGAAAATTCAACTGTATGTTTTAGAATATTAATCAATGGTAAACTTTAACAAACTTTGTCAGCTGCAAATTAGTCAACTAATTGGGTTGGGTTTTTACAAAAGTAGAATGGAGCTGCTCATTTATAGGCAGCTACTAGCTAGGTGTGAAATAGACCCATTGAGAAATAGCACAGCAAACAAAATAACTTACATTTATATAGTTCCCTTTAACTTAGAAAAAACAATTGCTAAGCCAAAGGAGAAACTAAATGTGATAAAAGCAGAAAGTGCTGGGAAATCACTGTATGTTTGGCAGTACTGTGCAGGGAGAACTATGAGTTGGCGTTTTGAGTCCAAAGCTCTTTTTTAAAAGTTTCAATAAAGTGATGTTGGACTCAGAATGTTAACTCTGTTTCTTTCTTCACAAATGCTGCCAGACCTGCTAAGCTGCTTCAGCACTTTTTAGTTTTATTCCAGATCTCCAGAATCCATAGTATTTTGCTTTTATTTGTGGAAAGATGTGTTATGGATCTGTGCATTCTTTTTGTATTAGCACGGTATTATCTGTCTTCCTAGAAGTTCCATGGAGTAAGATGTGCCCTGTATGTCCAAGAAGTGTGAAAAATGTCAACATTACAGAGGAAATAGTGCTGAATGCCTTGAAACGCATAAAGGTGGATAAATCCCCAATCAGGTGTACCCTAGGACTCTGTAGGAAGCTAGGGAAGTGATTGCTGGGCCTCCTGCTGAGATATTTGTATCATCAATAGTCACAGGTGAGGTGCCAGAAGACTGAAAGTTAGCTAAAATGGTATGATTATTTAAGAAAGGTGGTAAGGACAAGCCAGGGAACTATTGACCAGTGAGCCTGATGTCAGTGGTGGGCAAGTTTTTGGAGGGAAGCCGGAGGGACAGGATTTACACATATTTAGGAAGGCAAGGACTGCTTAGCGATAGTCAACATGGCTTTGTGCATGGGAAATCGTGTCTCACAAACTTGTTTGAGTTTTTTGAAGAAGTAACAATGAGGATTGATGAGGGTAAAGCAGTGGACATGATCTATACGGACTTCAGTAAAGCATTCGACAAGGTTCCCCATGGGAGACTGGTGAGCAAAGTTAGATCTCACAGAATACAGAGAGAACTAGCCATTTGGATACAGAACTGGCTCCAATGTAGAAGACAGAGGGTGGAGGGTTGTTTTTCAGACTGGAGGCCTGTGACTAATGGAGGCCTGTGACTAATGGAGTGCCACAAGGATTGGTGCTGGGTCCACTACTTTTTGTCATTTATATAAATGATTTGGATATGAACATATGGTTAGTAAGTTTGCAGATGACACCAGAATTGGAGGTGTAGTGGACAGCAAAGAAGGTTACCTCAGATTACAATGGGATCTTGATCAGATGGGCTAATGGGCTGAGATGGAGTTTAATTTAGATTTTTACGAGGTGCTGCATTTTGGCAAAGTAAATCTGAGCAGGACTTAAACACATAATGATAAGGACCTAGGGAGTGTTGCTGAACAAAGAGACCTTGGAGTGCAGGTTCATAGCTCCTTGAAAGTGGAGTCGCAGGTAGATAGGATAGTGAAGGCGGCGTTTGGTATGCTTTCGTTTATTGGTCAGAGAATTGAGTATAGGTGTTGGGAGGTGATGTTGCGACTGTACAGGACATTGGTTAGGCCTCTATTGGAATATTGTGTGCAATTCTGGTCTCCTTCCTATTGGAAAGATGTTGTGAAACTTGAAAGGGTTCAGAAAAGATTTACAAGGATGTTGCCAGGGTTAGAGGATTTGAGCTATAGGGAGAGGCTGCACAGGCTGGGGCTGTTTTCCCTGGAGCGTCGGAGGCTGAGGGGCAACCTTATCGAGGTTTATAAAATCATGTGGGGCAAGGACAAATAGACAAAGTCTTTTCCCTAGGGTGGGGGAGTCCAGAACTAGAGGGCATAGATTTAGGGTGAGAAATATAAAAGGGACCTAGGGGGCAACTTTTTCACACAGAGTGCGGTGCATGTATAGAATGAGCTGCCAGACGAAGTGGTGGAGGCTGGTATAATTGTAACATTTAAAAGGCATCTGGATGTGTATATGAATAGGAAGGGTTTAAAGGGATATGGGCCAAGTGCTGGTAAATGGGATCAGATTAGATCAGGATATCTGGTTGGCATGGGTGGGTTGGACTGAAGGGTCTGTTTCCGTGCTGTACATCTCTATGACTCCATGACTCTAAGTGGGGCAGGGTGAGGCTCAGCAATCAGAAGGTGTGTGCCCGCACAAACACTGCATAACTTCAAAGCAATCCCAAATCTGGGTATTTACACTGAGGCCCTAGAGGGGCTAATCCCTAAAACCCATCAAACAAAAGTGCAAGACCTAGTGTGAGGTACAGGGTTGGCAGTTTGTTAATGTTGCCAACCAACTACCCTTGACCAATTTGAGGGACCATTGCGATGCTACAAATTAAATCCATCCTGCTAAAGCTCAGTAAGTGGAAAAAACTGTACGATATACAGTGGAAGCTCGATTATCCGAATGTGATGGGCGGGCACTATTTCGTTCGGATAATCGAGTATTTGGTTAATCGATTAAATGCCTTCTCTCTGTGACTCAAATTTTTCAAGTCTGCTCACCGTTCAGGCAGTAAGGCAGCACACCGCGCGCGAGACCCTGCCCCCAACTCGGTCTGACACCACCCCCCCGCCCTGTGCAACACCTCCTGCCCCCAACCCCGTCACACACCGCGCCCCCGCCCCTGTGCAACACTCCCCACCCCCAACTCCGTCT
>NC_057727.1:33591906-33606461 GCF_004010195.1 Chiloscyllium plagiosum | reverse complement strand
CACAGACACACACACAGACACAGACACACACAGACATACACACACACACACCCTCGAGATTTCCTTTGGATAATCCGAGTTTCAGATAATTGGTATTCGGAAAATCGAGATTCCTGTGTAATACACTTGATCCTCATTTGTAAACTGCAAATATTATGTCGCAGTGCATCTGTCATAGAATCAAAGAATCCCTGCAGTGGTGGAAGGAGACAATTCAGCCTTAGAGTCCACACCGACCTTCTGAAGAGTATCCCACCAAGATGCAGCCCCCCCATCATATCCCAGAACATATGATTTGATCAGTGCTAAAATTATAACGAGATGAATCCGAGCCCTTTGCAAAAGTATTTTTAATATGATCCAGTGATCATGGGGAGGAAAATAGCAAGTGGCTAAAGTTTCACTAGAAAGTTGAAAATAACGATAGGCTGAATGGCCTGCTTCCACACTGTAGGGATTCTGTATGATGATAAAGTGCAAAAAACGAGCTGGATTCAATAGGTTGGTCGTCTACCCTTGTTTCTTATTAGGAAGAGTGGCCAGAAGGGGACATTTTAAAAGAAGGCTTTATAAAGTTATAAAGGAATCTGTTTTCGAGACATCATCTCTTAAAGTGAGAACCAGACAGTTGAAGTGTCAATGGTGAACAGAAATTAGCAGGTTCATATTATAAAAGGCCAGCTAAAGGCACAGAAATGTTTGTGAATCGGGTTTGGACTGGAGGACTAAGATTGCTAAAGACTGTAAACACCAAGATGAGAATTTTAATTTTGAGGTAAACGACTGAGGAGGTACATGATCAATAAATGGGTAGAATGCGTATATAGATCATGCAGGTTAGTATAAGGGCAGAGAAGTTTGTGGAAGGTGAAGAATTAGAATTTGGACAAGAATGCATTAGAATAGTTGACTCTGGAAGTGACAAAGTCATTGCTAAGTTTTTCAGCACAAGACTGGATGAAACAAGAGCAAAGATGGAGATGGAATCATTCAGTTTTTTTTAATCAGAGATTAAGGAATTGGAAGGTCAGCTCAAGGTTGAAGCATGGTTGCAGAATCTGCTCCAGTCACACACTGTGGTCAGAATAGGTCCATGTGACAAGAGTCTCAAGTTTGTGACAGAGCTGAAGAGTTTGTGTTTGAAAGACATTGCAGCTCATATAGGACTGATTTTGGACAAACAGCCAACTTAGATGGTCAAGTGATAGCAAAGTTGAGCTAGATGTCATTGCACACGTGGAAGTTGACCACACATCTGCGAATTACATTCCATGGAAAAGTATTCTGATGATTAGGCGAAGGTTGGAGCCTCAAAGGCTGGAGTTACGTGAGTCATAGTGATATATGGGGACAACATCACTGGTGTAACACAAATTTGATTCATGGATATAAAAAGGTAGCCTACTCGCCCAAACTAGAAATAACATTTTTATCCCAACTGAGGATGCAGAGAATACATACTTCTGCACCTGATACAAATATGGGGCAGCACAGTGGCTCAGTCGTTAGCATCGCTGCCTCACGGCACCAGGGATCTGGGCTCGATTCCACCCTTGGGTGACTGTGTGGAGTTTGCAAATTCTCCCTTTGTCTGCATGGGTTTCCTCTGGGAGCTCCTGTCTCCTCCCATAGTACAGATATTTACAAGTTAAGTGGACTGGCCATGCTAAATTGCCCATAGTGTCCACGGATGTGTGGGCTAGTCAAGAGAAACGCAAGGTTACAATGATAAGGTAGGGGGTATGGCTCTGGGTGGGATGCTCCTTAGAAGATCGGTGAGGATTAAATGAGGTGAATGGCCTGCTTCCACACTGTCAGCATTCTATGTTACTGGAACAACTTAATATGCCCAACATCTTCACAACTGATACACAGTACCTCTATTATCCATCATCATGGAATTTAATGAGAATCTCTGTCTTGTATGACATGATATTATTTATCAAATTTGGTTGATTAAAATGACTTACCCAGTAACAATTGTTCTTATTTTAAATTTGGTGGCCATGAAGTCAGGTATGATTAGTTTGTTTCAAATTGCTACTATAAAGAGCTGCTTTAAGAGGGAAAGGTAATCTCTGGCTGGAACTGATCTCAGCAGGTCCACAAATGTTTTGGTAAAATGATGAATATGTAAAAAGTATTGCTAGAGAAACAATTAGTCTCAACTAAATATCACTAAACCGTTCGTAAATCACATTACTCACATGATATTTGGATCACATCAACTATCTTCAAAATGGGAATATGTTACGAATTGAAAACCTTGTACTGTCAAATTCAATCATTAAAGTATTTCTACTTTAGAAGAGCTAGACTTAGTTCATTGTGTTAATTCACTTACCCTGTCTCCAACCGTACTCCCAGGAGGATAGAATAGGATACTGGAATTTTTCCTCAGGGTGTTTTGCCTTCCTCTTTTCCAGATACAGATACCTGCCTTTCTGTTCTTTCGAAAAGCCATCATATAATAAAGCTTGAATTTGAGGAGTTACAGGCCGCATCTCCGGAAACTCCTCAGGTTTTGAAGGTGTTTTCTGAACTTGCTTCTTTCTTTCTTCTTGCTGTCTTGGAATTTGAATCGCTGGAAGACTATAATTCCTGGCAGTTTGTTTGGGAACTTCACTCTTCTTGTTGGGAATGACAGGTGGAACCCTGGAATATTTGACCCCATATTTGTCTTTCCAGGCTATTCGGGTGTAGGCTTCTTTCTCTATAAGTTCTGTCCAGCACTTCTGTGTGCGAGTGTCAAACAAATGTTTCATCGCTGTTCGTTAATTTGATAAGGAAACAATTTTAAGCTGAACAAAAGTAGCTTTGCTTTTGATTGTGATCGTATACTACAACTGGCACTGCAAAGTTACAGTAAAGGCTTCAGTCTGTCACCATGGTTACAGTCATCATGTTCAAGACCGTACAAAGTCCTTGGGGACCTCTACTGGTTGGAGTGCTTTTCTGACTAAGTAATTGGAAGTATTTCTGAGCTGAAACATAAGAGATATAAAGAACTGCTTGCCCTCTAATCTCAAGTAAAGTTTGCTACCAGTAAAATGACCCCGAATCTGCTGCAGTATGTATCTTTATAATAACCAGCAGACTTGCACTGGCATAGTTACTTAAGAATCATCAAGGTTCTTTATTTACAATCTATTTAAAGATTGAAAACCATTTGCAAAAACCTTTTAATATCAGACTCTGGCAACCTCTTGTCATTTAAGAGTCGAGAAAGGCTTTATGTAGATTCGATGAATATGAATGTCACCATCATCCTTTAAAGAAAATGAGGTGCTGTTTCTCCAGCTTGCTAGGGCTCTGCCAGAACACTGCAGCAGACCTACAATGAAAATCTTTGAATGGGAGCAAGATGGTATGTTGAAATGGCAAGCAACTGGAAGGTCAAATTACTTTTGCAGACAGAGCAGAGGTGTCCTTCAAAGTCGTCACCCAATCTGCATTTGATCTGCCCACTATAAAGCAGACCATATGGTGAGCATCAAGTACAGTAGACTACATTAAAAGAAGTCTAAATGAACTATGATTTCACCTGGATGGTGTGTTTGAGGGCTTGGCAGGCTTGAGGAGGGAGGAATCAAAGGAATAAATCTTACACCTTGGATGGGAAGGTGCCATGGGCAGGTTGAAAAATTGTTCGGTATGACGGAGAAATGGACCCAAGGTCTTACAGAGGGAACAGTTCCTGTGGCATGTTGACAGTGGAATGGAGGGGGAAGTGTGACTGGTTGGTTTGGGGGGGGTATCCTGCTGGAATGGCAGAAATGGCTGAAGGTGATACCTTGAACGCAGAGGCTGATGGGGTGGAAAATGAGGAGAAGAGGAACCCTATCATTGTTGTGGGAGGGAGGAGGAGGGGAGAGGGCAGAAGCAAGGGAAATGTGTCTCATGCAACTGCCGACCATGATGAGGGGGAATCCTCAATTGAGGGTTCCACTCCTGTGGAAGGTAGCATCATTGGAACAGTTACAGCAGAGATAAGTACAGGTTATTCTGCTGCAACAGGACATGTGTGTTCCTCTGTGACTTAATGCTATAGAAAATTGCACTATGGAAAACTACTATAGAAAATCACACGGTAGAAGATCGCTGATAGAGAATCGCTATACCCATTCAATATAAAGTTCACATTATCTAAACAATGTCCACAATTCGTCAATTGCATTATAGCCAATTCATGCTGCCAAAATGAGTGTTAAAGCAGAATGACCTGTAACTGGGAGAATGGAATGGAGTCTTTGCAGGAAACAGGGTGCAAAGAATTGTAGTCAAGGAAACTGTGGGAGACGGTGGGTTTGTAGTGGATATTGGTGAATGATTTATCCCTAGAAATGGAAACAGGGAACTCTAAGAAGGGAAGGGAAACGTCAGAGGTGAAGGGGAGAGAAAGAAGGAAATTGGAAGCAAAATTGAAGAAGTTTTCCATTTCCAGTACCGACAGCAGCAGCACTGAGAGTGTTGTGAGAGGGAGCCTGAGTAAGACTGGAATGAGGAGAAAGTGAGGACTGCAGATGCTGGAGGTCTGAGTCGAGAGTGTGGTGCTGGAAAAGCACAGCAGGTCAGGCTTCCCGAGGAAGGGATTTTGCCTGAAACGTCGATTCTCCTGCTCCTCGGATGCTGCCTGACTGGCTGTGCTTTTCCAGCACCTCACGCTTAACTAAGACTGGAATGAGGCACACAAAGAGTCAAACAGAACTGGCACCCATGTGCATACCTATAGCCATCTTTGATTCAGAGAAAATGAGAGGAGATAAAGGGGAAATTGTTAAAAGTGAGAATAAGCTCAGCCAGGCAGAGGAAGGTGGTGGTGGATGGGGATTGTGCTGGTCTATTTTCAAGAGAGAAGTGGCAAGCCCTCATACCATCCCAATAGGGGCTGAAGGTGTCGAGGGATTGCATATCCAGGGTGAAGAGGAGGCTGCTGGTGCCAGGAAAATAGAAATTGTGGAACAGACATAAAGTGTTAGAGTTAGAAAAGAGAAGATAGGGATAAATATTTTAAATGAGACAAGAACAGTCTAAAAAGATAGATCTTGTTTGTAATTTTTAAAGGTGTAGATGCATGATAGCAAGGGTCTATGAGGTGGGAAACTGTGGAGGTGAAGATCTCCAAAGAAGATGAAGTCAGTGACAGTCCTGGAAACAACAACTTGATGTTTGGGTGAGGGGAGATAGAAAGAACTGTCTATGAGTTGGTGTTTAGCCTGTGCCAGGTAGCAGTCAGTACACCAACTGACAACCCAAGATGTGGCGTATTCCTTTCTTTTTTGAACTTTGTTAGCCTTCAGGAGAGGGGTATTGAAAAGTTACACAAGACCGGACAGATTGCCAGTGGATGTTCAAATCCTGAGAAGGCCCCTCACCCCTAAATCACCTTCAGATCCAATTTAAAAATGGATATATGATTGATTGTGACTTTTTTGCTCATTTACCTGATCTTTAAAACCCTAGGAATTTTTTTTAGTAAAGCTTTTGAGTGGAAACAAATCTTACAGGGAACAGTGGGGTTTATTAATTATTAATTAATAATGACCCAATGAAGATGCCAGTGCAGTTGATGTGTTGTAACTATAAGATGTGGAAGCTGCCAGATACTAGTATGGTCAAACATGGCTTTGGCTTAAAGTTTATGAGTTAGAGGCCAAGTTGCAGACATTGCAATACATCATGGAGGGGGCAATGTTACTTTATTTCAGAAAGTGGTCACACTCCTTAGGAGCTTAAGTGTTGTTGGAGCTATGTCCATCCAGAGAGTTGGGCAGGTATGTGACTCAGGAGGTAGGGAAGTCTCTGGTTGGAGTCAGGATGAAAGTTACTTGCTACAGAATTCCCAGTCTCTTATCTGTTTCTACATGCACAGTAAACATGACTGATCTGATATAGTTTCTGATCATGGTAAACCTCCCCCAAACCCACCCCCAGGCGTATTGGTAATGGAGGATACAGCAATGGTAATATAATTGAATGTCAAGAGAAGACAGCTTGAATTGTACATGGCACTGAATATTGTGCAATTATTAACGCTCCACACAAAAAAAAATTCAGATTTCAGAGATGAAGCTAGTGGAATCCACATTTATCCCGTATGGTTGCAGGGTCCCAAGGCGGAATATGAGGTGTTACTCCTCTAGGCTTTGCGTGGTAACGGTTTGGTGGTGGAGGAGGTCCAGAACCTGCATGTCCTTGATGGAGTGGGAAGAGGCATTGAAGTGTTCAGCCACGGGGTGGTGGGGTTGGGGGGTGCAGGTGTCCCAGAGATGTTCTCTAAAACCACCATCAAATAGGCGTCCTGTCTCCCCCATGTAGAGGAGAACACACCGAATGCAACTGATACAGTAGATGACATCGGTGAAGGTACAGGTAAATTTCTGTCGGATGTGGAAGGATCTTTTGAGACCTTGGACAGAGGTATGGGAACAGGTTTTGCATTTGCTGCAGTGGCAGGGAAAGGTGCTAGGAGTGGTATGTGAGCTGGTGGGGGAGACGCTGACGAGGGAATCGCAGAGGGAATGGTCTCTCTGGAATGCTGATAGGTTTGGGGAGGGAAATATATCTCTGGTGGGTGGGGTCTGTTTGGGGGTGTTGGAAGTGACGGAGGATGATGCGCTGTATGCGGATGTTGGTGGTGTGGAAGGTGAGGACCAGGGAGAGTTCTGTCCTTGCCAGAGTTAAACCAAGTCAGTCTTTCTACTGATGTATTCACAGACAGTAAAATTAAAAATCTCTCAAAATTGACCCCAATGGTTCCTAGTCAAGATTGTGGTGCTAGAAAAGCACAGCCTGTCAGGCAGCATCAAAGGAGCAGTAGAATCGACGTCTCAGGCATAAGCCCTTTTTTAGATTAGATTAGATTCCCTGCAGTTGGAAACAGGCCCTTCGGCCCAACCAGTCCACATCGACCCTCTGAAAAGTAACCCACCCAGACCCATTTTCCTCTGACTAATGCACTAACACTACGGGCAATTTAGCATGGCCAGTTCACCTGGCCTTTGTGACTGTGGGAGGAAACCGGAGCACCCGGAGGAAACCCACGCAGACACGGGGAGAATGTGCAAACTCCACACAGACAGTTGCCTGAGGCTGGAATCGAACCTGGGACCCTGATGTTGTGAGGCAGCAGTGTTCATCAGGAATGCTCGAAGTCAGGAAGACCTTACTGATGAAGGGCTTATGTCAGAAACGTCAATTCTCCTGCTCCTCAGATGCTGCCTGACCTGCTGTGCCTTTCCAGCACTACACTCTTGACTCTGATCTCCAGCATGTGCATTCCTCACTTTCTCCCAATGGTTCCTAACCAGACTTTTGATTAACCAATCCCAGACTTTGTAAATAATCAATTCCAGACATAGGTTTATATCTTAAACGAAAGATCTAGCAATTTATTAACAATATAGTAAGTTTAACAAAGTAAAATTTAATAAGTAATCTAAGTGGTGTATGCTATCAACCTCAAAGGCTTTTGTTTTCAGCCCCTTTCACATAAAAATCACAGACAAACCAACATAGTTAAGGGATAAGTATTCTGGCCAGTTTATTATTTTCTTTTGTTTGAGTGATTTTCACAATGTGGTGTTCCACGGGCAATGATGATTGTTTCTTGATTGATTTTCTGAAGATTTCAGTCAAGGTCACCTTTTATAATGCACTCAGATTAAGGCAGTAATACACATAACTTGGTTTTCTATTCTCTGAACTTCTGAGAGCTGCTCATGGGAGGTTAGCCAGGGAGCTTTCAAATCTTCATGCTGCAGCATTAACAGTCAGTATCCTTTTTTAAAAACAGAAAACACAGCACAAAACCCAGTTCAAACTCTGGCCACTCCGATAGGCTGGCCATCTCCTCCATGAGGTCCCAGTCACCATTCAACATCTGCCAGCTGTTTGAGCATAAAATTTCAGAACCTGAAGGTGTCAGCACAGGTAGACAGGGTGGTGAAGAAATCTTACAAATGCTTGCCTTCGTTAACTGAGGCATAGAATACAGCAGAATTCCAAGGAAATCTTGTTACATATTTATAACATATTGGTTAGGAAAACAGATGGAAAATACTGTGTACAGTTTTGCTCACCACATTATCGGAAAGACATGATTGCACTGGAGAGGGTGATTCACCAGGATATTGCCTGGGACAAAAAGTCTCAGTTATGACAAGAGCTGTGATAGGCTGGATTTGTATTTTCTGGAGCAGAAGAGGCTGGTGGTGAAGGGGCAAGAGATCGGATTGTCTCTCATAGTTTTATAAAACCCAAAGACAGAATAGATTGTGAGAATCTGCTCTCTATGGCAGGTGTAAATATGACTAGAGAGCATAGGTTTAAGGTGAAGCGTAAGTGATAAAGATCTGAGTAAAGCATTTTTCACCCAGAGGGTGGAAGCAATATGGAATGTGCTGCCTGAGAGGGTGGTGGAGGCGGGTACTTTCACAACATTTGAGAAACATCGGATGAACACTTAAAATGCCAGGGCACAGTAGGCTATGGACCAAGTGTAGGTAAATGGGACTAGTGCAGTTTGGTGTTTGTTGGTCAGCATAGACAAGTGGGCAGAGGGCCTGTTTCTATGCTGTATGTCTCTATGACTCTTAAGATCTTTCCAGACTTGTTGGAACCAATTCCCATGTACTGATCTTGTTAATAGCCAACCTCTACTATCTCTTTAAATATGATGTTACTTCCCAGTGATGAAATATAAACAGAATCTTTTGATAAAGGACCAACTTGCAACTAACTTCCAGGCCAGGTCCTCACAAATTAACAAAAGCTTGTTTGGTCTGATTTTGTTTTAACATAAGCTGTTACACGCAATCTAAAAGTCATCTTTATCTCACAATTCATAGTTCACAGCTCCAGTATTGACGAAAGACTAAAATAACAATAATAAGAACTCAGTGAGGGCTCTAACACTATTGCCAGAATGTTGTCAGAACTCACAGCTTTTGGAGCATCCAGTGCCTTCAGCCATTTCTTATGTAACTACTGTTCTTGATTTTAAAAATGTTTCAGTTGGACAGCAGGTGGCACTCTTGCAATACCATACACATCCTGGCGATTATTGAAAGCAGGGACCGGAGAGGTGGCAGAGATGGATCATCTATTTGGTAGTACTGGCTGAAGATAATTTCAAATGGCTCAGCTTTGTTTTATGCAGTGTTATGCTGGACTCCAATGCCACTGAAGTGGAATATTTGTGGAGCCTTCTCCTTCAGTTAGCTGTTTAATTTTTGACCACCATACATGATTGGATGTATCATAGTCATACAGGCCATTTGGCCCGCTATGTCAATGCTAACCAACAAACACCAAACTACATCAATCCCATTTACCTGCACTTCGCACAAAGCCTACTGTGCTCTGGCATTTTAAGTGCTCATCCAGATGCTTCTTAAATGCAAGAGCATCACTCTTTCAGGCAGAATGTTCCATACTTCTATCATGTTCTGTGTGATTTTTTTTTTCTCTGACCTCCAAATCACTTACACCTCATCTTAAACTTATACCCTCTGGTCTTAGATATATCTACCATGGGGAAACTGTCTATGTGTCTTGTAATTTAGTACACCTCAATCAGAATCCCCCCTCAGCCTCCTCTGCTCCAAGGAAAGCAAACCCAGCCTATTCAGTTTCTACGTTATAACTGACACTTTTCATCCCAGGCAATATCTTTGTGAATCTCCCCCACACCATCTCCAGAGTGATTGTGTTCTGCCAATAATGTGGTGATTGGAACTGTATGCAGTATTTCATTTGTAGCCTAACTAACTTTTTATAAAGTTGCAACGAGACTTCCTTGCTCCTAAATTCTATGCCCAGGCTAGTAAAGACAAGCATCCCATATCATTTCTTCACCGCCCTATCTTTCTGTGCTGACACCTTTAGAAATCTATGGCTTGCACACCAAAGTCCCTTTGTTCCTCAGCACTCCCTCAGGCCATACCATGTATTGTGTACATCCTGCCCTCAGTAGACCTCCCAAATGTATCACCTTACGTTTATCAGGATTAAATACGGTGAGATGCCATTGCTCTGCCCAATTTACCAGTGGATGAATAGCGCTGACCTCACTATCAACATCAATTTACATGCCATGGCTGGAGATGGCAGTATTGCCAAGCCTTTCTGATCTGTTGGTTGTGGGATTGCTTCACTCTGTTTATCATATGTTGCTCCCACTATTGCCATCATCTTTAAGTGTGCCTGGTGCTGCTGTTCCGAGCATCCCTTCTTGCACTCTTTGTTGAATCTTCATATTGCATTAAATGCCTTTTAAATACTTCTATAGCTGATTTAGGATAATAAATAGCTATTACTCCTAAATAATTTAATGATTAAAGTAAATGAAGCAAGTGCAGTCAGTTTAGATTTTCTGATGTGAAATGTCAGCAATGTAGATATGTTTAGTAGTAAGTAAAAAGATTTTAGCTGGTTGGCCAGCAGATGGCACTGTTAGTACACATCACACAATCATCAAAACAGCAGCTCTAAGGGCAAATTGATGAATAACTTTTGGAGTTACACAATCATTAACTCCAGTTTGTGCAACAGCACAATCATATTTTCCCTCTTTTTCTCTCTTTATAGCTCTTGGTGTTGATGTTGGTTAGGTCACAGAACAAATATGATGACATATAGGAAATACAGACTGCATAATGAGGCAGTTTTAAATACTGGATCAGCATTACCTTATTGTAGAAATCATTCCTTAAAAACGTACCTCAGGTATTGGGGCCTCCATTTGTTGAGAGGTGAGAGCGAGGACCAGAGGGCTGCTGGGAAGGTGAGTGAAACCGTGTTTATCCAGGAAGCAGCTGAACCCGAAACACTACACGTGTCGTGTCTCCCACCCACCATCCTCCTCTAACCAAAAGAAAGGGACTCTGTGGTGAGTTGATCAGGTAAGGTTTTTCTATTTCATTTTTTTTGTATTGTTTTAATCGAGTGAATTGGTAGAAATGTTTTTTTCATTGACCTAAGCTAAGACTAAAGTTAAATTTAAGATTAAAAATAGCAGGAGATCTCATATCCGTTATGTGCTTCTTGCTCAATGTGGGAGCTCAGCTGGTATCCCTGGCTCCTCCACGTGAAGGAAGTGTGTCCAGTTGCAGCTCTTGTTAGACCGCATGACAGTTCTGAAGCTGCAGATAGACTCACATTGGAGTATACACGATACTGAGGAGTATAAACTATGCTGAGGAGGTCGTGGATAGCACGTTTAGTAAATTGGTCACACCACAGATTAGGAGTGCTGAGGGAGAAAGGGAATGGGTGACCAAAAGGTGTCCCCTGCAATCATATCCCTCCAAAACCGGTATACTGTCTTAGATACTGTTGGGAGAGATGGCTCACCAAGGGAAGGCAGCAGCAGCCAGGTTCATGGCACCGTGGCTGGGCTGCTGTTCAGAAGGGTGGGCAAAAGAGTGGAAGGGCTACAGTCATAGGGGATTCAATTGTAAAGGGAGTAGATAGGCTGTTCGAAAATCAGACTCCTGCATGATATGTTGCCTCCCAGGTGCACAGGTCAGGGATGTCTCAGATCGGCTACAGAACATTTTCAAGGAGGAAGATAAACAGCCAATTATCAGGGTGCATATACACACAAATGATATTTGTAAAAAAATGGGATGAGGTCCTACAAGCAGAATTTAGGGATTTAGGAACCAAGTTAAAAAGTAGGTCCGATCTCAGGATTGCTACCAGTGGCACGCACTAATCAGAGTGAGAATGATAGAATAAGCAGGATGAATGCATGGCTTGAGAGATGGTGTAGGAGGGAGGGGTTCAGATGTTTGGGACATTGGCACCAGATAGCAGGGATACTCTAGGTAATTATAGACCGGTGACCCTGATGTCAGTGGTAGGGAAGCTGCTGGAGAAGATACTGAGGGATAGGATTTGGAAGAAAATGGGAATATCAGTAATGGGCAGCATGGTTTTGTGCAGGGAAGCTCATGTCTTACAAACCTAATAGAATTCTTTGAGGAGGGGACAAAGTTGATTGATGGGGGACCTTAGTATACATTGACCTTAGTAAAGCATTTGATAAGGTTCCCCATGGTAGGTTAATGGAGAAGGTGAAATCACATGGAGTCCAGGGTGTTCTAGTTAGATGGTTCGAGAACTGGCTAGGGAACAGGAGACAGAGTTGTAGTGGAAGGGAGTTTCTCCAAAATAGAGACCTGTGACCAGTGGCGTTCCACAGGGATCCATGCTGGGACTATGTTGTTGTGATATATATAAATGATTTGGAGGAAAGTATTAGTTGCCTGATTAGCAAGTTTGCAGGGGGCACCAAGATTGGTGGAGTAGTAGATAGTGAAGGGGACTGCCAGACAATACAGCAGAATATAGACAGATTGGAGAGAGAGGCAGAGAAATGGAAAGTGGAGTTCAATATGGGCAAATGTGAGGTGATGTATTTTGAAAGACACACTTCAAGAGCAAGCTATACAGTAAATGGAAAAGTCCTGGGGAAAATTGACATACAACGAGCTATGGGTGTTCAAGTCTGTGTTCCCTGAAGGTGGCAACACAGGTCAGTAAAGTGGTCAAGGAGGCATATGGCATGCTTCCCTTTATTGGACCGGGTACTGAGTACAAGAGTTGTCAAGTCCTGTTACAGTTGTATAGGACATTGGTTCGGCCACTGGAATACTGCATGCAATTCTGGTGCCACATTACCAAAAGGATGTGGATGCTTTAGAGGGTGCACAGGAGGTTCATCAAGATGTTGTCTGGTATGGAGGGTGCTAGCTATGAAGAGAGGTTGATTAGATTAGGATTATTTTCATTAGAAAGACGAAGGTTGAGTGAGGACCTGGTTGAGGTCGACAAAATCATGGAATATAGAAAAGAAGCTTTTTCCCACAGAATGCAGAACTCAATTACATGGGGTCACATGTTCAAAGTGAGGGGGGAAAGATTTAGGGGAGATATGTGTGGAAAGTTCTTTATGCAGAGGGTGATGGGGGACTGGAACACATTGCCAGTGGAGGTGATAGAGGTGGGCACGATAGTGTCGTTTAAGATATATCTGTCTAGATACATGAATGGACAGGGAGCAAAGAGATACACATCCTTAAAAAAAAAAAATAAGCAACAGGTTTAGATAGAGGATCTGGATCAGCACAGGCTTGGAGGGGCCGAAGGGCTCGTTCCTGTACTGTACGTTTCTGTGTTCTTTGGAGGTGTTCGATATTCAATGTATCTTACTTGCTCCTGGAAGTAAAAGCTGCAAGTTAACAATGAACCAAAGTAAAGAACAAATACAAATTACACCTGGGGTAATCATGTTATTCTAAGCACATCTTTCCCATGTCATTGAGAGATACATCAGACAACATGCTACAGAAGGTAAAAAAAGTGTTAATACAAATATTGTCACTATTTAACCAACAGTAATGGTTCACACTGCATTTGTTTTGACCTGTACTTATTTGCTCTGGAAATAACTGATGATTTAAATGAGATTTATGCAATTATAGAGTCATAGAGATGTACAGCATGGAAACAGACCCTTCGGTCCAACCCGTCCCGATATCCCAACCCAATCTAGTCCCAACTGCCAGCATCCGGCCCATATCCCTCCAAACCTTTCCTATTCATATACCCAGCTGAAAATGTGTTGCTGGAAAAGTGCAGCAGGTCAGGCAGCATCCAAGGAACAGAAGAATCGACGTTTCGGGCATAAGTCCTTCTTCAGCCCTATTCATATACCCATCCAAATGCCTCTTAAATGTTGCAATTGTACTAGCCTCCACCACATCCTCTGGCAGCTCATTCAAATACTTACCACCCTCTGCATGAAAACGTTGCCCCTTAGGTCTCTTTTAAATCTTTCCCCTCTCACCCTAAACCTATGCCTGACCCCAGGGAAAAGACTTATCTTATTTACCTTATCTATGCCCCTCAATTTTTGTAAACCTCTATAAAAGGTCACCCCTCAGCCTCCGACGCTCCAGGGAAAACAGCCCCAGCCTGTTCAGCCTCTCCCTATTAGTTCAAATCCTCCAACCCTGGCAACATCCTTGTAAGTCTTTGCTGAACCCTTTCAAGTTTCACAACATCTTTCCGATAGGAAGGAGACCAGAATTGCACTCAATATTCCAACAGTGGCCCAACCAGTGTCCTGTACAGCTGCAACATGACCTCCCAACTCCTCTACTCAATACTCTGACCAATAAAGGAAAGCATACCAAATGGCTTAACTAGTCTATTTATCTGTGACTCCACTTTCAAGGAGCTATGAACCTGCACTCCAAGGTCTCTTTGTTCAGCAACACTCCCTATGACCTTACCCTTAAGTGTATAAGTCCTGCTAAGAATTGCTTTCCCGAAATGCAGCACCTCGCATTTATCTGAATTAAACTCCATCTGCCACTTCTCAGCCCATTGGCCCATCTGGTCCAAATCCTGTTGTAATCGGAGGTAACCCTCTTCGCTGTCCACAACATCTCCAATTTTGGTGTCATCTGCAAACTTACTACCTGTACCTCTTATGCTTGCATCCAAATCATTTATGTAAATGACAAAAAGTAGAGGGCCCAGCA
>NC_057727.1:33461597-33591885 GCF_004010195.1 Chiloscyllium plagiosum | reverse complement strand
GAGGTCAGGCTCACTGGTCTATAGTTCCCCGGCTTGTCTTTACCGCCCTTCTTAAACAGCGGCACCACGTTTGTCAACCTCCAGTCTTCCGGCACCTCACCTGTGACTATCGATGATACAAATATCTCAGCAAGAGGCCCAGTAATCACTTCTCTAGCTTCTCATAAAGGTTCTCAGTTACACCTGATCAGGTCCTGGGGATTTATCCACCTTTAACTGTTTCAAGACATCCAGCACTTCCTCCTCTGTAATCTGGACATTTTGCAAGATGTCACCATCTATTTCCCGACAGTCTATCTTCCATATCCTTTTCCACAGTAAATACTGATGCAAAATATTCATTTAGTTTCTCACCCATTTTCTGTGGCTCCACACAAAAACCACCTTGCTGACCTTTGAGGGGCCGGATTCTCTCCCTAGTTACCTTTTTGTCCTTAATATATTCGTAAAAACCCTTTGGATTCTCCTTAATTCTATTTGCCAAAGCTATCTCATGTCCCTGTTTTGCCCTCCTGATTTCCCTCTTAAGTATACTCCTACTTTCTTTCTATTCTAAGGATTCACTCGATCTGTCCTGTCTATACCTGACATATTCTTGCTTCTTTTTCTTAACCAAACCCTCAATTTCTTTAGTCATCCAGCATTCCCTATACGTACCAGTTTTTCCTTTCACCCTGACAGGAATATACTTTCTCTGGATTCTTGTTATCTCATTTCTGAAGGCTTCCCATTTTCTAGCCATCCCTTTACCTGCATACATCTGCCTCCAATCAGCTTTCGAAAGTTCTTGCCTAATACTGTCAAAATTGGCCTTTCTTCAATTTAGAACTTCAACTTTTCGATCTGGTCTATCCTTTTCCATCACGATTTTAAAATGAATAGAATTACGGTCGCTGGCCCCAAACTGCTCCCCCACTGACACCTCAGGCACCTGCCCTGCCTTATTTCCCAAGAGTAGGTCAAGTTTTGCACCTTCTCTAGTAGGTACATCCACATACTGAATCAGAAAATTGTCTTGTACACACTTAAGAGATTCCTCTCCATCTAAACCTTTAACACTATGGCAGCCCCAGTCGATGTTTGGAAAGTTAAAATCCTCTACCATAACTACCCTATTATTCTTACAGATAGCTGAGGTCTCCTTTCAAGTTTGTTTCTCAATTTCCCTCTGACTATTTGGGGGGTGGGGGGTCTATAATACAATCCCAATAAGGTGATCATCCCTTTCTTATTTCTCAGTCCCACCCAAATAACTTCCCTGGATGTGTTTCTGGGAATATCCTCCCTCAGCACAGCTGTAATGTTATCCCTTATCAAAAATGCCACTCCCCCTCCTCTCTGGCCTCCCTTTCTATCCTTCCCGTAGCATTTGTATCCTGGAACATTCCTGAGCCATGTTTCGGTAATTGCTATGATAGCCCAGTCCCATGTTCCTAACCATGGCCGGAGTTCATCTGCCTTCCCTGTTAGGCCCCTTGCATTGAAATAAATGCAGTTTAATTTATTAGTCCTACCTTTTGCTACTTGCTATTACATTTAACTTGAATTGTACTATAAAGATGAAACAATTCAAAAAAATTATGAGCAAACTTAGGAGAAGTATAAAATCTTTTGAGTCAAGAGTTTGAGGGGTAAATGGAAGTGCTGTTGCTGTTACACATCTTATTTAGAATCTTTTGAGAGATGTGGGTAATGCTGGCTAGGTTAGCATTTATTACCCACAGCTGGAAATGTGTTGCTGGAAAAGCGCAGCATCCAGGGAACAGGAGAATCGACGTTTCGGGCATAAGCCCTTCCTGAAGAAGGGCTTATGCCTGAAACGTCGATTCTCCTGTTCCCTGGATGCTGCCTGACCTGCTGCGCTTTTCCAGCAACACATTTCCAGCTCTGATCTCCAGCATCTGCAGACCTCACTTTCTCCTCATTTATTACCCACACCCAATTGTCTTGCAAAAGGTGGTGTTGAGTAAGTTTTTTTTGAGGAGAGGATTTCCAGGACTTCTACCCAATAACACTTAGCAGGTACTGTTGAAAGAGCCTTGGTGAATTACTGCAATACATCTCAGATGGTGCATGTTGCTGCTGTGGATCATTGCTAAAGGGAGTGAATGTTCAAGGCAGATGTAACGCTTTGATCTGAATGATGTCAAACTTAGTGTTGTATTCCATCACATTCCTGAAATGCTTTGTGGTTGGCTTGACTTTGGGAGCAATGAAGGGAGTTACTTGCCAAAACATTCCTAGCCTCTGACCTGGTCTTACATCCACAGTAGTTATATGGTTGGAGCAGTTTAGTTGCTGATTGGTGGTAACCGCCAGGATATTAATAGTGGGATCCAGCGACAGCAATGTCATTTAAATGTCAAAGAACGAGGGTTAGATATACTGTCTGGTTGGAGACAGTCAGTCATTGTCTGGCACAAATATTACTCTCCTTTATCATCCAAAGACTGAATATTATCCCGATCCTTTCCATACCTATGGATGTAGATGGCTTTTGTATTAGAGTAAAATAAAAGTCTAATCATCAAAAATCTCTACTTATGACCTTATGCTGGAGGAAAGGTTATTGATAACATTGCTGAAAATAGTTGGGCTTACAACAATGCCCTGAAGAACTCCTGCAGATGGTTGAACTCCAGCTGCTACACCATCTTCCTTTGCGTTAGGTAGAACTGCAACTAGCAGAGCTCTCCCCTGCCACTTTGATTCCTGTCGATTACAGTTTTGCTCCCTGATACCACACTTAAGCAGTCACAAACTATTTTAAAACCACCTTCAGAGCTTGAAAATACAACTGTTAATCGTTTGCCCTGAACAGATTTGCTGTTGTCCAGGCTGGAGCATCGTCAAGACAGGACCATTGTCAAGACAACATCTGTCCAACCACTGAGCCCTTGGCACTCTTTTCAGTTCAACAAAACAAATGTAGTTTGGTGTATGGTTGCATGGCTTTATCTGCTTTGTACTCTCACCTCGTCTAAACATATCAACTCCTGGATTATGGCACTTAAACACCTAGAAACATTGCATTCGACAGAACCAATTAACCCAAGTAGTGAATGTCAGCTGCTCCAATGCAGAGATTCTGTGGCAAATTCAGCCTGAAACATGCTTGCACTTCTACAGCAGGGAACACCAAGTACTGATTAAAAGCCAAACACCATTCAGGACAAAGATAGAGACAAAGTCACAATACTTCTGGAGAAGCAAGGGTAGAACAATCAGCTGAGAATTGAACTTCAGTTTGAGTGGCTCAGTACCACATCATGCAAAATACTGTGTAAACCTGAAGTTCTGTAAAAGGTGAAACAGCTTCACTAATAGGAGAATTTATGGGTGCGAGTGTGTAAATAGATTGGCAGATTAAATATATTTGAGTCCAACCAAAAGATATAAAAAGTTATTTTTGGAAGTGGCCCTGAGGGTTGGAGAACAGTAGAAAAATTAGTCTTTATTAAAGTCAAACTTAAAACAAATGACTGGTGGGTTTACATTACTGAACAAAATGCTTACCTCCTTTTCATTTACTGTGGCACCTCATTATAGAGATCTTGATAATCAAAAGGGGCACTCAATCCTGAAATTTTCCTTTTGGGATTGAGTGCACAGGAGGATAGAGCTATCCAGGCAAAACACTTTTTAAAAAAAAAGTCATCTGGGGGTCTAGATGGATTTAAAAGACTCATTCCAGGGACTTTCCCAAGGTAGACTGGGTGAAAAGCCTGCTTCCATACTCTGACTATAACCAAAAGGTTAATAAGAAATTAAGATGGAGAACACCCTTTGTATTCTCATCTATTCACTTGTGTGTACACTCTTCATATCCTTTATACTAAGTTATACTAAGTTCTCTTACCCCATATACACCCCCAAAATCCCATAGCTTTTTTTTATAGCTTTGAATTAGTAGAGGTGCTAAATTATAGCAACCCCTGCCCTTCTTTCTGCATGCTAACTCATTACAAATATAAATATTATAGGTATTGCTATCAGACCTAGGTTGTTGACCAGCTTGACAGCCAGGACTGCTGTATTATGCAGCCATCTGTTTTCCAAACAGCCAGAGGTTCTGCTGCTCAATTATAAATGATAAAATCAATTAGGTAAATATCAGACTACAACTGAAATGTCAACTGCATACCCCATTCTAAAACATCAAGATTACTTTAAGCCAGTTTATCATTCATCACGACAGCCATCTGTTTTGTGCAGAATATACAGGTTAGGTTTTCCTTTTGTCCCTATTTGAGAAATGGCCAGTCATCATAAAACAATAAATAGACTACAGAAGTGAAACAGCTGTCAATGAGAAGCAACCAGTGTTTGATCTCCCAGGTGCGTAACACAATGGAGAGCTGACAGAGGTGCTAAGTTACAGAAAATGCTAATAATCTTGAAGGAAAAAGGCCATCATTGGCAGAGGTAGGTAAACAAAGAGTACTTTAAATTTTGGTGCAATAGACAGCATCATTGTAGATGGAAAAGTATTTGAAATAAAGTGATTGATTTTTCTGGGTATTTAAATAACTCAAGGCAAGAAACAGAATTTGATGCATATGAAGAATGAAACAAAAGCCAAGTCAAAGCTCCAGGCAGTGACATTGAACCTGATGGAATTTTGACCCATGTATTCTACACCAGGGTTGTGGTAATTTGTTAAAATCTGAGTCATCCTTTGGGTTTAGGTGGAGACAAATTGCATCACTGTAGCTCTGGGCCATGGGAAGATACAAAGATAGCCAATGAGTTGGCAGATTGTGAAAAACAGCACATTGTCTCATTTAGAGAAACTGCTGATGTCAAGCAACTGGAATGCTGCTGATGAAAAGGTGGCTCACTGATTAAATCACTGACTTTCTCAGCGTGACACACAGAAGGTTACTGTGCACTGAACAAAACACTGTCCAGTTGATAGGAAAACTTTATATCAACAAAGCAAAACAAAACAAATTAGCAAAAAAAGGAAGTTGCTATTGAATATTCCTACTAAGATAAGAAAGTTCAGAGCATATAAAGTACTACATAGAGCCATCTTAAGAAAGTGGGAGATACATACATTAGATTCACAGTAAACAGAATTGCCACCAGATTGCAGTACTGTCATGCTCAGGGCAACTTCGTATTGAGTTCTCTTATGAAAAATCTCCAGATTGCATAATTGTATAGAAATTTCCTTTTGGAATTGTAAAAGTCAAGGATTTTCATCTCCACTGTGGAAGGCCATTAGAATTTGTGCCTTATTGGCTCAGCTTTTAACATTGAAGACATCAGCAACAATTTACAATTTGTCTATTAACATAAAAAAAGGCTATCAACTGCTAAAAGTACTTGGAGATTTAGTTTTGCACTGGAAAAATAAAGTCAAGTCAGCAACTATTAATAATATGCCATTGGTTTTAAATTGACCAAATAGCCAGTTGCATCACTATTGGAATAATCATGGAATACTAAAATATTGTATTGCCTAAATTTGCACCAATTTATTCATTCCAATAAATAACTGGATTAAAATATACCTTTTTAAAAAAACATGGTGTGGGTTTGCAATTAGTGTTTTTTTTAAGTCACTGTTGACCACTGCTACATATGCAACTTTGAAAACCTGTCCATTGTAAATGAGTAGTTGACATTGCACACCTCCATTGATTTTAATTTTCAGCTCCAAATTGTAGCCGTGTACTTTCCAGTATCTTGTGAAAAGTGGAGTTGTTCAGATTAGAGCAGTCATGGAATCTGGATAGAAACTCATTGAGGGAAACCTATATCCTTCAAAATGATTAAAATGTCAAGCACTCAGATGAAGAGTTTCCCTTCACACAAAAGTGTGGCCACCAGTTTGGAGTTTAATTAAATTTAAGAGGACATCTTTTCTACAACTTCTTGAATTTAAGAAAGTTGTTATCTGCTAATATTTCATCATTTATCTGGTCTTTTAAATCTTAGGAGATCTTAGGAGATCTTTAACAGAGTTTTGCCATTAAAAAGTAGTTAATTGTTTTTCCCCCAATAGTTGACTAGTTAAATGAATGTCCATTCCATTATTAACTTAGAAACAAAAATGCCTTCTGTACTTGGATAAATAAAATTTTCAGACTCC
Organism: Chiloscyllium plagiosum; assembly: GCF_004010195.1. Lineage (NCBI taxonomy): Eukaryota > Metazoa > Chordata > Chondrichthyes > Orectolobiformes > Hemiscylliidae > Chiloscyllium > Chiloscyllium plagiosum. Next base: position 33,585,785 of record NC_057727.1, on the reverse strand, counting down.
AATATGCATTAAATACAAAATGTTCAGCATAATCCTCCCTCCAAAAATACAGTAAAAGCCAGAGTTGTAACAAATCACTAAAAACACTAAAGACACATATCCCAACTAAAATCTGGGTTTACCACATGATACATGGTCTTCAAGGCAATTCAAGGAGTTATGTAGTTCAGTCATTTTTTTTTTTTAAAATAATTGTTCTGTTGCTTTTGGAAGCAAACCAAAATTAAAAGTTAAACAGAATATGCAAGCCATTCCTCCATTCAAAAAAAAAGTGTAAGAAAGTAAACAGCCTTTTCTTTCCCTGAAATGAGACTGGGATTAGAAGAATTAGTGCTATGGCTCAGCATCAAGTCCAGCTTTGAGGTGCACAGAACTGGCCAACCGTTTTACATCGATTCAAAGATGTAGAACGTTCAAATGCCCCTCAACACTACACTCCAATCCCATTTAATTGTGGGGAATAAGTTATTTTCTATTCAAATGTTCCAGTCACTATTACAAATGCATAAACAGTTGACTTCTACAATGGGCAGCGGTATTTAAACCACATTCTCATCTTTACTTAAAATCTCACTCTAGGTTATCCAGGGACCTCCTACAGCTCTCATCTTGGTTGCACCAGCCCATTGCTCATCATCTTCAATCTAACTAGATGCCAATACAGGATCTGCTACCAAACATTGGGACCGAAGTCCATAGTCACTCCCAGTTTCCAGGTATTTTTCCTCTATCACTAAATGCACTTTCTCCCTCCCCCTTTCCAATGGGGATTTTAAGTCATGTTGCAAGAACAGTTACAAACCAAACCGGTTGACATTGAAATTAAGATATGAATTCTCCTTGTTGTATTACAATAGTTTGCTCATCATTCACAACTGATCTTGGAGGAACCTGTTTGGAGAGGTCACACCATAAAATGTTCACTTATCTGTTTCTAAGTGTGGCCTTACAATAAGTCTGCAGTAGTGAGTAGAGTGGGTTCCTTCTTGATTATATGTTTTATGGAGACAAGTCTCTTGATTAAACTTAAAAATAAGCCATAAGTATTAATTTAACCTGGAGCAGAGTTTTGTAGAGGAATATGACAGTGCAATCTGAAAGCTCTTTCTTACACACTTGCAGATTTGATTGATCACTTCTATTGTGCTGGCTGACTACCTTCACTCCACAGCCTCACTCAGACAAAGTAACTCCTAATTTAATAATTTAACAAAAATTCAGTTGATATATTACCTCAGCCACACAGTGCTATATTGTTTCCTTTGCTTTCAACCAGATTATATTAAGTGAGTCCATTCTAGATAGGAACTTTGTTAATTTCCAAACTGGTCTCTTCATATAAGAGCATACTCCTAATGGTAACAGACTTTAGCAGTGTTGACAGAGCATTGCCTGAAGAGATTTTCCCAGAATCGTCAGGCAGAGGGCTCAGCAACAAGTGATTAAATATATATAGAAAGACCAATGATTTTTCTGCTCATTGATTTTCAGCAAAAGGTGCAGTAATTTCTTAGAGGGCAACATCAAGAATAATATGCTGTCAAATCTTCCAGCACTTTGGTTAACAACCACCTCATGCCCCAAGTGACCATTAGCAGCTGTTCCAGTGGGAAAAAATTCTTTAAAAAGAGAAACAATCCTTTCGGGGAGAAAACAAAAAGGAGCCGACTCCAGGTGTGGCCAAACACATTAATATTGATCAGAATGAAAAATCCACACAGACAGGGAGGTGAAAGTGAAAGTGATGAAGAAATTATATGTGGGAGCATCAAGTCCCAAAGTGCACTTTTCTGAAGTACAGCTATCCCTGGACTCGAAACGCTGTATCTTTGTCTCTGGGCAGATGCTACCAGACCTGAAACAGTAAAAGATACTCCGTGGAGGAGAGTCCTCATTCAGGATTCTCTAAAGATCCAGTTGGTAGGTAGAATACAACGTGGGAAAGTGGGAGGTTATGCACTAGGATTCAAAGGTGAAAGGCGGGGAGTGTTTTCTAAATGATGAAAGGCTTTGGAAATCTGCAGCTGAAAGGCACTGGTTAGTCAGTGTTCAGGATTGTATTCAGGTTGAAATGCAGCTTCAGTTGACAGTAAGGAAGGAAAGGTTAATGCTTGTTTGAGAAGGTTAGAATACAAGAGCAGGGATGTACTGCTCATGCTATACAAGGCATTTGGAATATTATAGACTGTTTTGGATCCTATATCTAAGGGAAGATTTTTTATTTCAAAGATATCTGGGTAATCCAAGATGGAGGACAGGAAAAGTTTCTGGCTGTAACAGGCTGCTCCTTTTGGGTATTTTAGGTGTTGGAGGTGATTTCCTTGAATTCCAGGAGCAATTAGTGTTTTATATGCTGTTGCATTTTTATTCTCCAAAGTTTCAAAACAAAGTTAAAACAACAGCACTTTTAAAAGGGAGAGAAACAGACAAAGGCAGCACACTGAGGCGAGAGCCTCATACTGCTCACTGAGACATCAGTAAACCTGCACAGTTACTGCCATTCCTGTTTGAATTTGTTGATTGCTGGACACCAGAGTGGGTTGGGGAAAACTAAAAACAGAGAAATGCACATCTAATACAGTCAGCTGTACGGCACGGAGACAGACCCTTCGGTCCAACCCGCCCAGTTATCTTATCCCATCCCAATCTAGTCCCACTTGCAAGCACCCGGCCCATATCCTTCCAAACTCTTCCTATTCATATTCCCATCGAAAAGCTTTTTAAAACGTTGCCATTGTACCAGCCTCCACCACTGCCTCTGGCAGCTCATTCCATACCTGTATCACCCTCTGAGGAAGTTGCCCCTTAGGTCCCTTTTACATCTTTCCCCTCTCACCCTAAGCCTATGCCCTCTAGTTCTGGACTCCCCGACCCCAGGAAAAAGACTATTTATCCTATCCACGCCCCTCAATTTTGTAAACATCTATAAGGTCACCATTCAGCCTCCGACACTCCAGGGAAAACAGCCCCAGCCTGTTCAGCCTCTCCCTCTCGCTCAAATCCTCCAACCCTGGCAACATCCTTGTAAATCTTTCCTAAACCCTTCCAAGTTTCACAACATCTTTCCGATAGGAAGGAGACCAGAATTGCACGCAATATTCCAACAGTGGCCTAACCAATGACCTGTACAGCCGCAACATGACCTCCCTACTCCAGTACTCAATGTCAATAAAGCATACCAAATGCCTTCTTCACTATCCTACTTGCGACTCCACTTTCAAGGAGCTATGAACCTGCATGCCAAGGTCTTTGTTCAGCAACATCCCCTAGGACTTAAGTATTAAGTGTATAAGTCCTGCTAAAATTTGCTTTCCCATAATGCAACACCTCACTTGTCTGAAATGAACTCCATCTGCCACCTCAGCCCATTGGCCAGTCTGATCAAGACCCCGTGGCAATCTGAGGTAACCTTCTTCGCTGTCCACTGTACTGGTGTTATCTACAAACTTACTAACTCTTCCTCTTCTGCTCACAGCCAAATCATTTATATAAAAAATGAAGAAAAGTAGTGGACCCAGCATCAATCCTTGTTGCACTCCACTGGTCACAGGCCTCCAGCCTGAAAAGCAACCCTCCAACATCACCCTCTGTCTTCTACCTTTGAGCCAGTTCTGTATCCGAATGGCTAGTTCTCCCTGTATTGAGAGAAATCTAGCCTTGCTAACCGGTCTCCCATGGGGAACCTTGTCGAACGCCTTACTGAAGTCCATATAGATCACATCTTCTGCTCTGCCCTTCTTTGTTACTTCAAGAAACTCAATCAAGTTTGAGATATGATTTCCCACACAAAGCCATGTTGACTATCCCTAATCAGTCTTTGCCTTTCCAAATACATGTACATCCTGTCCCTCAGGATTCCCTCCGACAACTTGCCCACAACAGTCAGGCTCACTGGTCTATAGTTCCCTGGCTTATCTTTACCACCCTCCTTAAAACATGGCACCACGTTAGCCAACCTCCAGTCTTCTGGCACCTCACCTGTGACTATTGATGATTCAAATCTCAGCAAGAGGTCCAATCATTTCCCTCGTTTCCCACAGAATTCTAGGGCACACCTGATCAGGTGCTGGGGATTTATCCACCTTTGTGTTAAGACATCCAACACTATACTTCTGTAATATGGATATTGAGACGTCACCATTTTTCCCCTACAGTCTATATCTTCCATGTCCTTTTCCATCTGAGGTACCTGTTTGGAAAGGTCACAGCACAGAAACAGATAAGTGAATATTTAAGCATGGCCTGATAGCAAGTCTGCAGTAGTGAGTAGAGTGGGTTCCATTTTGATTATGTTTTATTGAGATAAGCCCTAAGTAATAATCAAGAGACTTATGTTTAATTTAACCTGAAAAATGGCCTTCAGTAGAGTTTATACATGTTACCGAGGATTATATCTGCAATAAATTCTCCCTGTGTCTACATGGATTTCCTCCGGGTGCTCTGGTTTCCTCCCACAGTCCAAAAAGTGTGCAGGTTAGGTGAATTGGCTATGCTAAATTGCCTGTAGTGTTACTGGAGGGATAAGTGTAGGGAAAGGAGGCTGGGTGGGTTGCTCTTTGGAGGGTTGGTATGCACTTATTGGGCCAAAGGGCCTGTTTCCACACTAAGTAATCTAATCTTAAAAAAAAAAATGCCGTTGGCTGTGAATCCTATCAGGATCAAATGGATCGGTTGGAGAAACAGATAGAGGCAATGAGGAATTTACAAGGGATGTGATGGATGGTAGTTATAGGAAGGGGGAAAGTCACAAATACAGTGACAGACAGGTTAACACCAGAAAAGGTAAGAGAGGTAGGCAGGTAGTGCAGGAGTCTTCTGTGGCTATTCCCATTTCAAACAAGTATGCAGTTTTGGAAAGTGTAAGGGTGACAGATTCTCAGGGGAAGTGTAGCCCAAACAGCCAAGTTTCTGGTATTGAGACTGGCTCTAATGCAATGAGGGGTATGTCAGGTTCCAAGAGAGCAATTGTGTTAGGGGACCTTCTCGTCTGAGGTAGAGACAGAAGTTTGTGGCCAGCAGCAAAAAAAATCAGAATGGTGTGTTGCTTCCCAGATGCCAGGATCAAGGATATCTCAGAGGATGCAGAATGTTCAAGGTGGAGAGAAGGGCCAGGAGGTCATGGTCCACATTGGAACCAATGACATAGGAAGGGAAAAAGGTATGAGATTCTGAAGGAAGATGAGAGTTAGGCAGGAATTTAAAAAAGGTCCTTGAGTTGTAATATCTGTATTACTACTGGTGCTATGAGCTAGTGAGGGTAGGAATAGGAGGATAGACCAGATGAATGCATGGCTGAGAAACTGGTGTATGGGAAAAGGATACACATTTTTGGATCAATGGAATCTCTTCTGGGGTAGAAGTGACCTGTACGAGAAGGACGGATTGCACCGAAATTGGAAGGGGACTAATATACTGGCAGGGAAATTTGCTAGAGCTGCTCAGGAGGATTTAAACTAGTTAAGCTTGGGGAAGTGCAGGGTGGTGGGGAACCTAGGGAGATAGTGAGGAAAGAGATCAGATTGATACAGCTGAGAACAGAAGAGTCAAATCAGTCAGGGCAGAGAACAAAGGTAAGACTGAAATGCAATGCAACAGGTCTAACAGGGAAAGCAGATGAACTTAGGGCAGGGTTGGGAACATGGGACTAGGATATCATAATTATAACATGGCTCAGATGGACAGGACTGGCAGCTTAATATTCCAGGATACAAATTGCTACAGGAAACAAAGAAAGCAGCGAGAGGAGGGGGAAGTGGCATTTTTGATAAGGAATAGTATTACAGCTGTACTGAGGGAGGATATTCCCAGGAATACATCCAGGGAAGTTATTTGGGTAGAACTGAGAAAGAAGAAAGGGATGATCATCTTTATTGGGATTGCATTATAGATCCTCTAATAGTCAAAGGGAAATTGAGAAACAAATTTGTAAGGAGATCTATTATCTGTAAGAATAATAGGGTGGTTATAGTAGGGGATTTTAACTTTCCAAACATAGACTGGGACTGCCATAGTGTTAAGGGTTTAGATGGAGAGGAATTTGTTAAGTGTGTACAAGACAATTTCTGATTCAGTATGTGGATGTACCTACTAGAGAAGGTGCAAAACTTGACCTACTCTTGGGAAATAAGGTAGGGCAGGTGACTGAAGTGTCAGTGAGGGAGCAGTTTGGGGCCAGCGACCATAATTCTATCAGTTTTAAAATAGTGATGGAAGAGTATAGACCAGATTTAAACATTGAAGTTCTAATTTGGAGAAAGGCCAATTTTGAGGGTATGAGGCAAGAACTTTCAAAAGCTGATTGGGGGCAGATGTTCACAGGTAAAAAAGGGACAAATGGAAAATGGGAAGCCTTCAGAAATGAATGAGCCCAGAGACCGTATATTCCTGTTAGGGTGAAAGGAAAGGCTGGTAGGTGTAGGGAATACTGGATGACTGAAGAAATGGAGGGTTTGGTTAAGAAAAAAAAGGAAGCATATGTCAGGTATAGACAGGATAGGTCAGATGAATCCTAGAGTATAAAGGCAGTAGGAGTATACTCAAGATGAAATCAGATGAGGTGCCAGAAAACTGGAGGTTGGCTAACGGTGTCACTGCTTAAGAAAAAGGTGGCAAGGACAAGCCAGGGAACTATAGACTGGTGAGCCCGACGGCAGTGGTGGGCAAGTTGGAGTGAATCCTGAGGGACAGGATGTCCACTTATTTGGAAAAGCAAGGACTGATTAGGGATAGTCAAGATGGCTTTGTGCGTGTGAAATCATGTCTCAAATTTGATTGAGTTTCTCGAAGTAGTAACAAAGAGGATTGATGAGGGCAGAGCAGTGTGTGTGATCTACATGGACTTCATTCAGTAAGGTGTCTGACCGGGCTTCTCATGGAATACAGGGAGAACTAGCCATTTGGATACAGAACTGGCTCAAAAGGTGGTGGTGGTGGTGGAAGGTTGTTTTTCAGACTGGAGGCCTGTGACCAGTGGAGTGCCACAAGGATCAGTGCTGGGTCCTCTACTTTTTGTCATTTACATAAATGATTTGGATGCAAGCATAAGAGGTACAGTTAGTAAGTTTGCAGATGACACCAAAATTGGAGATTTAGTAGACAGTGAAGGTTACCTTAGAGATTACAACAGATTTATCAGATGGGCCAATGGGCTAAGGAGTGGCACATGGAATTTAATTCAGATAAAATGTGAGGTGCTCCATTTTGGGAAAACAAATCTTAGCAGGAATTATATACTTAATGGTAAGGTCCTAGGGAGTGTTGCTGAACAAAGAGACCTTGGTGTGCAGATTCATAGCTCCTTGAAAGTGGAGTCACAGATAAATAGACTAGTGAAGCCATTTGGTATGCTTTCCTTTATTGGTCAGAGTATGAGTACAGGTGTTGGGAGGTCATATTGCGGCTGTACAGGACAATGGTTAGGCCACTTTTGGCCTACTGCGTACAATTCTGGTCTTCCTATCAGAAGGATGTTGTGAAACTTGAAAGGGTTCAGAAAAGATTTACAAGGATGTTGCTGGGATTGGAGGATTTGAGCTATAGGGAGACGTTGAACAGGCTGGGGCTGTTTGCCCTGGAGCGTAGGAGGCTGAGGGGTGACTGTAGAGGTTTATAAAATCATGAGGGGCATGGATAGGATAAACTGAAAGATCTTTCGCCTGGGGTGTGGAGGGGGAAGATGGAGGAGTCCAGAACTAGAGGGCATAGGTTGAAGGTGAGTGGGGTAGGAGAAGAGAAGAGATGAGAGGCCTAAGGGGCAATGTTTTCACAGAGGGTGGTATGCGTATGGAATGAGTTGCCAGAGAAAGTGGAGGAGGCTGGTACAATTGCCGTATTTAAAAAAGGCATCTGGATGGGTATATGAATAGGAAGGGTTTGGAGGAATATAGGCTAGGTGCTGGCAGGTGGGACTAGATTGGGTTGGGATATCTGGTCAGCATGGACAAGTTGGACCAAAAGGGGTCTGCTTCTGTGCTGTACATCTATGACTATCAGATTGCTGCTTTCAACAAAAGCACATAGCTTTTTAAATAGTTGCACATACACAAAATTTTACTTCTTGGAGGGTTTCAAAAAACTCAGATTAGCACATGACAACATTGCGCTATTTTTGGTAGTTTATTTTAAAAACTATGAATAGTTGTGGTTCTCCACATGTTAGTCCATGTTATATTACCACAACGTTGAGATCTTTTTCAGACAGAGGTCTTAAAATATTTATTGCAACACTAATCATTTTACATGCCTATTGTCAGACTTGGAGCCTGGCTGTGCTTACAATGTAACTGTACATTGTACAGCTGACTAACTACACTGACTCCATTACAGTAACTGAAGGTCAGACAGTTACCCTTATATTGCATGCAGTCATACAATGTTTTAGTTAAGGGCCTCTATTCTACAAATAGATGTAGAATAAGTTTGTTATGCAGTACATTGAAACAAATATAATCAGCACAGAATTGAAGTTATAAAAGTAAAACAATGTATCTGCAAAGAGACCATGTGAGTTTGGAAAACAGGAATAGGCCATACGGCCCTCAAGAGCTTGCTCCACCATACAAGATTATTAATGTTAGCCTCAGTAATTTTGCCACCCTTCCCCATATCACTATTCAGTTAGTGGACAGAACTAGTGTTAAGTACATTAATAGAGCATCCACTGCCATCTGTGTCAGTGAATCACAACTTCATAACCGTTCCAAAAAGGAAATGCTTCAACAACCAGCCCTTTCTCTAGGATTGTACTGTGCTTTGTTCTACCCCATTTCATCCTTTGAGTTTACCTAAACTCAGGCCAGCACAACTTAGCTTCTCACAGCAACTGTCTCACATTAGGATAGAATCTTGCAAATATTTACTGTTCTCCAGAGCAAATACATCTTTAATAGACAACTCTGCACAATACTTCAGCTATAAAACTCAAAGCTCACTTCAACTGTCACAAAAATGGCTTTGACTTGTACTAATTCCCTTGTGATAAAGAGAAACAGGTCATTTGTCTTCAAAATGGTTTGCTGCAGTTGCTGGTTATCTTTCTGCAGTGAGAGAGTGTACAGGGTTCCTGAGTATCAACAAGTTTTGCGCCTTTTGTAAAGTATTTTGCTTTTACATTCTTACTACCAAAGTAACCTCTCACTTGCATAAGTTGTCTAAACCCTTGTTCAGCTTTTGTCTTCACCATTTGCATTCCCACCAAGGTTTGTAGTATCAGCAAACTTAAGACATCTGTCACAGTGGCTTTTTAAAAAAAATGCCCAGAACAGTCAACAAGTTATCTAGAAACAACAGCTGACTAACAGCTCAAGTGGTCCAGCCAGCTGGTCCCTCAAGCCTACTCCACAAGATCACAGCTGATGTGACCTGACTCCATACCTGGCATTGGCCCACAAATCTTGGTGCTGAGGGGCAAGGGATGATTCCAACCTCAGGTGACTGAGGAGTTTGCAGGTGTAGGTTTCTAACAGATACTCTGGTGTCCTCCCACAGTCCAAAGATATGCAGGTTAGGTGGATTGGCCATGCTAAATAGTGTCCAGGACTGTTTAGGTTAGACTTAGGAAATAAAGGAATAGGACAGGGGTGGGTTTGAGTGGGATACTTTTCAGGTGGTTTGTACCAAATGGCCTGTTGGGATTTTATGAACCCTTCCTATTCATATACCCATCCAGATGCCTTTAAGATATTGTAATTTGCCAGCCTCCATTTCTTGATAGCTCATTCCAAAACTGGAGCACTTGGTTTAAACGAGAAGGTGAAAGATTTAGAAAAAAAAAGGGCCTGAGGGGCAACTTTCTTTTTTAAAATAGAGGGTAGTATGTATGGAATGAGCTGCCAGAGATGGTAATGGAGGCTGGTACAATTACAACATTTCAAAAAAGGCAACTGGTTAGATGTATGAACAGGGAGGATTGAAGGGGATATGGAACAAATTTGTCTGGTTAGCGTAGAGGTGTTGAACCAAATGGGTCTGTTTGTGCTGTCTGACGTAAAATGGGAAAGAATGCCCAAAAGACTTCAACAGATATAACAACCTATTTTAAGATTTCTCAAGGTTGAGCTATGTACTAGCTATTAAATAGAGATATGGTTAAGATGAAAGTTCACATTACTGCTACTAAAACACAGCATTCATAATAAATACAGATCCAGTACAGCACACTAGTTATTCCTTAAGCTCTGGCTAGTTCATCCCAAGCACTGACCTTTAAATCTTTGAGCAGAGCTTCTTTGCATCAATTAACTCAGGTAGTCTGTTCTACTATAATGTGGTAGTTGCATTCCCATAACCTTGTTATAGAAAATTACAATAGAAATAAGTGTGCAGGGAAAAACTGGGTTGAAGCAAACTAAAAAAAAAAGCAATATAGTTAGCTTAACAAAGACCAGCACAGTCTAAGCAAAGCTTAAAAATATTTTAATATACAATAAATTTAAACACTAAAGGGATTGAGTTTGTGGATTAACAGTGTTGTATTAAGACAGGGCTGAGCGTCATCATTACTTTCAAGTGCAGTCCTGGGTGCAGTGTTGCAAAGAAATGAATATTTAGCCCAGAAGTGGATAGCTGTGGTTCATTGGCTTAAAAAAAGCATCTACTTTTTGCTGCTTTGCCATCTTTCATGAAGAAACTGTTCATGAGGTGCCAGGTAAGACTTTATGCCATGAAGTGCTATCCTGCTGCATTGTAATTGTCCAAGAGCTTCAACTGTTTTTCAACTTCCCTCAGAATAGAAGGACAAGTGCAAAGTTCCCATGTTGCTGCATCCTGGACATCAGTCTTGATCGCCAGCTTCAATTTCCACTGCAGCAACAAGTTTTATAGATCAATTGTGGCAAGGTCTTTCTAATGGCACTCAAATGCAACATCCTCACACTCCACTTCAAATCCAACTTGCTTGGCAAGAGTGACAATGGTCTTTGATTGTTAGAAGCTCCTGATGGTTCAAACACCTTTAAAAATCATGAAGAAAATCTGGGAGAATCTTCTGCCAAACTGCAAGCAAACAGTCCTTACTGACATCACCCCAGGCCTCCACAATGTAGTCAATAGCACACTTAAAAATGTTAAAGCTCTCCCAAAATTGAAGAACACGGTCCTCACTGCAGCTACTGAGGGGGATAATCAACTTCCTGAAAGGTGTGCCTCAAGTATTAAAAGCTGCTATTACACCCTGGTCCATAGGATCAAAAAGAGGGGTTATGCTTGGAGGTAAATTCTTTGAGCTTTCTGCAAACAAAATAAAAGGATAGGATAATGGCTTTGTGTTGTCCAGGAGGAGAATCTTGAAATCCAAAAAATTTCCTCCTGCAATAACATTTCTCAAAATGTCCTCAAACAAACATCAACAGTAAGGTCAGAAAAAAAATTTGCTCCAACATCTACCCTTTTGCTTGACTTGAAGTAAATGCCTAGAATAGACTGGAGGTAACCTTTCCAGGCTCCTGGGTTGGCAGTGGTACACCAATATAGGCTTAAGTTAAGTCTCCACTACAATTAGCATCCAACACCAGTCATATGCTCCTTTGTAACCTTAAAGGCAGAATGTGCTTCATTTAGAAAATGTTGGTTCTGGATTGGAACTTGCTTCCAGTATAAAGCAGTCTCATCCAAATTGAAGATTTGATCTAAAAAAAAGGTACAGCCTTCAAAATTTTTTCGCCATGGGAGGAAGTAACAGCACATGTTCATCTGCACTGGCAGTTTCGCCACAACTTAATTATGAAAAGCGTAACAGTTCTTAAATCCAACAAACCAGCCACTACTAGCACTGCAGGCAAGCACAGCAGCAAGATTCAGCTTTTTTCCTTAGATCCTCAAATTGATAAGGTTTTGTTTTATGATGAGAAAGGTGGTCCCAGATTGTTTGATTGGTTCTAAATGTTTGGATCAAAGCAAAGTTCCTTTGGTGATCTCAAATAACAGCCAAGAGTTTACATTTAAAAAAAAAGTTCAATTCACCAAATTGCTTAACAGGCAAAAATTGCATTGACGAAGTGAGTTAAGAAAGTGACTTGTACAAACAACCTTATAGAATTAAATGCTTGCCAAATCTTGGTAAAACATTGAGGTGCCTGGTAGTTGGCATTTAGTCTTTAAAGTGTAGTTAGTGCTTGGAAAGGTTGGAATTTTCCAATGTTAACATTACTCAAATTGCAACTGAAAACACCAATAAAACCAGTGTTTTACTTCCTTTCCCAGCACTTATAGGGTGCCAAATCAAAACCAAGATAAATACATAGTTGTAACAGGTCAGTTGCATATTGCACAATTTAGGAATGTACCTGGCAAGGTGAGTCAATTAGAAACAATGTTGGGTGATCAAGCAGGTCTGAGAATAGAGAGAGACCCTGAAACATTGTCAAGATGGTGTGAGGGCAGGTCAGGTCAATCTAATGACATTGCATAAATGATTCTGATTCAAAGTTGATTTTACAAGTTAGTACTCATTCAAGTCTCATTAGTTCTCCAACAATACAAACAAGCAACCAAAGTTCAAGGAAATGCTTATACAAACCAAGCCAAGAGCAAGTTGCCTCAAAAAAGGATTGAATAACCCAAGCAGCCTGGCTACATTTAGATTTAAGAATGAAAGTAATCTCAAAGCGCAAGATTTTAAACTGGGATTTTAAAATTCAATTTAAAGTTTTACTCACTGAATAAGTCCAAAACTTTACAGCTAGTGATTTGACTAAGGAAATGGATCGGTGGATGATCAGAAACCTTAACTAAACAGATTCTCCAATAGATCGCTCTGCTCCAGTGGCCATCAGAAGCTGAAACCCTAGTAATATTCCCCTATTCCTAGACAGATCATGCCAATTAATGTTAACACAGTAGACATCAAGGAGGACACCATACTTACCACAAGGCTCCATGTGCAATTGTATTTTCCTATAATTTTGTGAACTGAAATGGGAAACAAGGATTGCATGTGCTTTTTAAAAAAAAAGTAACTGGACACTCAAAGTAAACCACCATGTAACAGTGCTTTATAAGCAGAAGCTGAAAGTGCAACTTAGACAAGCTGAAACATGTACAAAAGGAGAACATGTAGCTGATTAATGACTAGCCAGCAGACCATTGATAAATTATTCTCCCTGCCAACTGACTGGTTCACTATAGCTGAACAGCTTGGGGCTGTAAACAAGTTAGAGAAACTCAGATCTACCAATTCAAGAACTCTTTTTGCTGCAATGAAGAGCTACTTAAAAACTGAAGACAACCAAACTGCTTTGCACCACCCTGCCATCTTTCTATAGTTGCTATAATGTGACTTTTCCTAAAAAGGTCTTTACCCAAGTTTGAACCATCCATTAAAGTGGAGACAGAGACCAAAAGCAGCATCATTCAGATCTGCCCATACATTTTTTTACATTAGATTACATTAGAGAGTGTGGAAACAGGCCCTTCAGCCCAAGTCCACACCGACCCACCGAAGCGTAACCCACCCATACCCCTACATTTACCCCTTACCTAACACTACAGGCAATTTAGCATGGCCAATTCACATCTTTGGAGTGTGGGAGGAAACCGCAGCACCCAGAGGAAACCCACGCAGAGAACGTGCAAACTCCACACAGACAGAGTCTACTAAGGCGGGAATTGAACCTGGATCTCTGGCGCTGAGAGGCAGCAGTGCTAACCACTGTGCCACCCTCATGGCCTGCCTTTAAAATGAGTTTAAGGGGATTAACATTTTAAACAACTATTATATTCAGATGAAGTGGAGACACCTGGCTGTTGGTTTCTCAGCCTGGTTCTGAAAGGTAGGTAAATTGGTGAACGCAGCAATAACTTCCCTCTGTCGTGTAAGATGGAGAACACGCCTTGTATGCAGCAGTTAACAGCTTAGGTTTTTTTGCAGAAGATGAAAACTCAGTACCTCCTACATACTTCAAAATCAATGCTACAGAAATATAACCCAGAACATTTTTGTCAACATTCTAGCAACTAGGACATATGCTGAGTGTTGTTGGAGAAAGTATAGTCAATAGTTAGTGGACTTTCTGCACTGATGTACAATGCAAAAAGCTTTATTGAATGCTTTATTAAAAATGTGAAATTTGTGAATTTACATTTTGAAAGATCATACTTTTGCAATGTGGGATAGTGGTCTAAATATAGATGCTTTATTTGATTTCCCATACATGACATCAGTGGTAACAGCCTGGAAAATAAATACCAAGGTGGCTATAAGACTTAATATTTTAGTGGACAAGTATGATAATAATGTACCAGAATACTTTGTCTAAGCACCTATCAAAGTGTTTAACCTGGTGTCAGATAATGACAGAAACTTGTGTCAATAGCACTTCAATATTCCAGCATGTGCTTCAATGATCTGAAACATCAACAGATCAACAAGCAAATAGTTTGGGCTTAAACTGAACTTGCAAAGCAAACAGAATAAAATCAGATGAACATTAAAACTGACAGTCCAAGTGGAAGTACTAGCAGGAACACCTGATGGACAAAATGCTGCTAGCCTGTCCCATCCATGTAAACAAATGTTGGCTGAAAAAGATAAGATAAATTTCCTTCACCACCAGCTGGCAATGAGGAAGGAGGAAGAAAGTTGCTACAAAATGAGTTCAGTCAAAACAATTTTAACACATTCAAAATACATATAAAACCACCACAAGATCAAACCACATGTGGCTTACTTGGGAAGACATGGATAAGTCCTCAAGTGACTTAGTATTGCCAAGAATAGCAAGCCAGGAGTTTTGCATACTTTGGCAGCAAAAGGGCAACTAAAAAAAAATGACAGGAGTATAAAGTATGATAGCATTTAAAGATACTTTGCATGCTAACACTATATGCAATAATTATACAAGTAAGCAAAAAAAAAGATCAGTTAAGTGCTAAAGTGTTCAACAACTGAATCCCGTTATTGTTTTGTTCATAACTGAACCAAACCGGTCACCTTGACTTGACTGAAAAATCAAGTGTTCGAGAGATCTCATGCTTAGATCTACTTTCAGGACTTGTAAAGTGTTAAATGGTGGCTTGAAAACCTAAACAAATAGCTACACGTTAATGTGGGGCATTCAACATGAAGCCCTTTATGAACCCTCTAAGTTACCGAGTAAACTTAATATTTCAAACAGCTGAAATTGTGCATTTATTGAAGTTTATTGAGTCAGTTGAGTTACATTAAGCTTTTCACAGTAAGGCACAAAGCATTATAAAAAAATGACAAACCATTCTTCCCCATGTTTTAAACTTTAATACAAAATCCAATTACAAAATCAGCCCTAGAGAAAAAATTAGTAAGATTAACACCAGAGTATAGATTAAGGTTCAGCTTAAGAGTTGTGCAATTTAGTAGCTTTTAATTTCAGTCAAAATCAAATATCCAGTTATACAAACTGACCTATTCACGTTTGACTCCAATATGCACTACAATCAGATGAGCAGTCCTTAAATATTGGGCAAGTTCATTTTGGCAGAAGTACCAAGATCAAGTATCCAAGTACATCTAAAACGGCAGCACGACTGATCAGTAAAAAAAGGAGAAAAATAGTAGTGGCCAAATAGGTCCAGAGGGATTTAAAGTTGGCTTGTCTGCTATTTCAGGTTTAGCCAATTTGAGCACTTGATGCAGCATTGGTTTTTGGGGGGGGGGGGGGGGGGGCAGGTGGCACAGATTTACTAGTAGGTGCTTGCAAAAATCTTACTGTACCAACCAACCAACCTATTCCAAATAGTCTTCTACTCAGACAACACTGATATTGGAGCATGCAGTAGACAACAAAGTTGGTGATAAGACAGCCACAGCAGCACAGTTTTCCCCAGCAAATAATTTAAGATCAGTATTTATGCAAGGACATTTGCAAAAACTTAAGCCAGAGTTCCTGAGTCTCCAATTTAGGCAAGATCAAAATCCTTTGATCAGTTTGCACGTTCCTTACAAAAAGCTTCAAAGACTGTGCAAGCACCCCAATTTAAAAAAAGGTATAACAAGCAATGCTGTCTGCCACGTCATTATAGTGAAGCATTGCATCCAAAAAATAACCATTTCAGAATGGAATTCCATTATTCTACATTGCATTCAAGTCCATCTGAAGCTCAAGCAGCTATTTATGGCTTTAGCCAAAATGACAGCTGGCAAAAATCCCAAAATAATCCAGTTTTACAATTGACCCAGTTTAGTTCATATTTATATATAATCCATACAATCTTCAGTTTCTACATAGAACAATGGCAAAATCTATAACCCAATCCATTCTTTAAAAGTAGCTGAGTCAACAGCAAATATTTGAAAAAAGCATCCATTTTGGAGCTTTAGAATCCATCATGCAATTGCAGTGCCCTTTGAAAACTCAAGATACCAAACTGGAGTGCTGAATTTGAAGTAGCCAGATTAGAAAGTGGCCTGCTTTAAGGAACTGTAATATAGAATGGACTCCCAGGAATATGCTCATCACCCCATTTCACAACCAGTGTATAGTTTCCCCTCTCCTTCACTACATAGGCCACGTTGTACTGCTCATTTCCAATGTGTTTCACAGACACCTCCTCACATGGAATAGTGGGTCCATGAACTCCAACTAGTAGTACATTTGAACCTAAAAAAAGGGGACAAAAAAATTTAGAAACTAAACAGTACTTGCAACTAGGTTTAAAAATTATATCCTAACAAGAGATTACAAGTATAGACCCAACTACACAAATGGTTTAAAACATCAGATCCAGCTCATGGTGAAAAAATTTAAACACTACAATTTGAATATGCACCTGTCCCATTTCTGATCATTGCATCCTTGAGTTATTTTGGAGAAAGTATTTTTCCATTTCTGGACTCAATTTAGTGGATTTTCAATCATACACTAGTGGCTTTCAAAAGCTATGCTGCTTCTGACACCTTTTGCAACTAGTGTTTTACAAATGGAGATAGAAGATTATGCAAGGCATCAGCCTAAAACAAGGCATTATGTTCCACCCATAGACAAGTCATTATATTGTTCAAATCTCCCAATCTGAAAGTAAAGATACTTGTACTTATTTCATCCATGTCTTCAGATGGTGCCTGGTTCAGTTCAGTTTCAGGTTGAAAAACCTCCAGGATATTGGTATTTCAGCAATGGTCAATGTGGTTAAGGGGACTGTTTAGACTCTCATTTGAAGTGGTATTTGTGGAGAGCAAATTTTACTTATCACTTTTCAGCACAAGCTTGGATATTGTTCGAGTCTTAATGCATATAGACACTGACTGTTACAGTGCATAAAGTGTTCAGAATGCTCAACGCATACTTATTCAGTCAACATCCCCACTTCTGAAAACCAATGGAAAAATCATTGATAGTCATTAAAGATGGCTAGGTCTAGGATACAACCAAGGAGCAGAGATGTTTGACTTCAGGCAACCACAACCATCTTCCTTCATCCCATAATAAGTCTCCAACAAGTGGAATGATTACCCCTCCACTTCCAACACCTTCCCAAAAATCAGATATTCACAGATCCTAGTTTTGCTAGGGTTGCTTGATGTCATCAGATGCTGCCTTATTGATAAAGGCAGCACTCAGCTCATTTACATCTGGATCAAAGCTATTATGATATCTATAGCAAATGCCAGATGGAACCCAAAGGCATTGTTCAGAAGATTAAGAGCTACTTAATAGCACTGGCAAAGACACTGTTGAACATATGCACAGAAAGCCAGAGTTATTTCTGGAAGAATAAAATCAAGGCAGTGAGAGTCATGATTTAGGTAAATGGCAACATTGCAATGCTGCTCGCCACCTTGCTCTGGAAATTTAGTCCCATAGAACAATTAGACCAGAGACAAAATATAATCAAAATCTGGATAAGAGGCTGTTGCACAGCTGAAGGATTTGCAATAGCTTTTCCCCCCACAATTACTTGCATAAAAGAGGGCCTTATTTCAAGCCATTATTAATTTTAAGCCCTGTGCACATGAAGGCAATTCTGCTGCACACAAGTAAAAACCATGAAAAACACCTACAGACCTGGCAGGAGTCAAAGCATTTTTGTTTGTGCAAAAAAAAAAAAGCCAGTAAACTAAAAATTCACTACCAAGCTGTTACTTTACATTAAGTTGTATTAAAACTAATGTAAAATTGGTAAACAGTGAAGCTGATCAAGAATACGCAAAAAAGAATCACCAAGTGACTCTTGGCTTCTAACCAAGTGTGAAACTCTAACCATCAACAGTGGAAGTTTAACATAAGCAGCCTCAAACAAAGTAATAATTCCAGACCCACTATAAAAAAACCTCAAAAAAGGATAAGCACATAATTGGCCTGGCTATTTAATATCATTTGGTTGAAAGCCCAAGTATAATGCTGCAGGATTTTCAAACCACCTAGATCTGAAGCTAATCCCATATACTTTTACACACAAAGATGATAGGATCAATTACAGAATTCAAACTAATGTAAATAGGCTTTAGACCTCAATACTAAATTGCTTTGGTTTCTTTTGTATAGATGTCATGCTGTAGAGCTATAACTGTGTTAACACATTCAAGTTTTAGTGTTAGTTTTACCTGCTCTGCTACAATCCACTGAGAAGCAATTCTTCTGACCTACATTTGCCATAGAGAGGCCTGCACCACTGGACACCACTTTACTGCTGTCAGATGCAAATTTGGGGACAGCACTGTAGGAGTTAACAGTAGTGGATTTGGTCACAGATTCTACCATAATAGAAGAGCTTTCATGTGTACTGCCACCACTTATCAACCGAGCACCTAGAGAAAAAGAAACAATAAATTAATCCATTTGCTCTAGGATTTCTAAAAAGCATTGTAACCCAATTAAAGACTGGTATCTTCAAAAGGAGTTAAAACCAAAAAAGTCATTCATTGATGTATTATAAACCAAAAAAAGTGTACACAATTTAAACACCACTTTTAGAGAAGGAGTTTTAAAGTGAAAAGTTTTTAAAATTTTTCAAAAAAAAAGCAAACTCGTGATTCCCTCCTTAGCCTCTGCTTCTGGAGTGTCTAGAACAAATGAGTTAAGTGATAAGTTTAAGTTTAAACAACTAAGAGGGAGAAATTTAAAACAGCCAAATGTGCATAATATTAGCCATCTGATAGATCCCAGAACTGCCACCAGGCCATGTTTACTGTGAAGACCACCAAATCCTTTCTGGAACAGTCAACACATTGACCATTGTAAATCATTAAGGCTTACATAGATCAGTCACTTGGAAGTAAAGAGGCACTTAAGCTTTTTCTTGGACAAGACATCTGCATGAAGGGAGAAAAATCTGGAGCATCCAAGAATGCTGATTGATCAATTAATGTTCACTTGCCAGTCAAAGAATTGACATGGGATAACAAATACACACTGTAAATTTAAAGGGTGTCAGCCATTTTCCTGTTCATTCTTCAGGGCAATATCTCAACCAGAGAGAATTAGAATCAGAATAAAATCAGAATAATTTAAACCATGGCTCAGTTAACTCAATCATTTAACTGGTGCATTCTATGACAACACCGCAACCATGTCCACTTGCCAGTTAGCACTAGTCATACAGCAGGGCACTGGGTTGAATTAAAGGGAGAGAGAGATAGAGGCTCGCTCATCTTTTAACCCATGTTAAACTGATCATGGAGGATTTGGACAATCCAAGGTGGAAAGATGCCATCCTAGTGCAGAGGATTGATATATTCAATCTATTCCTCATATGTACACCTCCTCCCACCTCCAGATCTCTAACCCTCAGATTTTTCCACTCAGGCTTGAAAGTTAAAGTCATCCTGGACGTGAAGTCAGTGGAACAGCGGCAGGGTATTGTTTCCTTTTACAATTGCATTCTTGCATGATGAAAAAAAGTTCAAGTTTGTGGTGTCAATTTAGGTTTTCCTTCAACTCGAGAAAAAAAAAGTTTAAAATCAACAAGAATCTTTAAATTCCACTGCTCCTGTTTCCATGATACTCAGTACTCAATGCGGTGCTCTTGAAGGGTATCAGAATAATGCTTCTGGCTATGACTCCTTAGAAGTGTCAAGTATGGATTAAAATTATTGCAAGGAAAAGCTCCCACTAAGTGATTAAAAACAATTTTAAATAATTTGTTCGTTGTTGAGCCCACAGACAAAACATTTAGAGTGGGAATGTTACAAGTATTTTCAGAGTAAGTTTTCGTCTCCTGAACTCAAATATTAAGCAAGTGCTCATAAACCGTTAGCAGGATAATATTGGTTTTAGACCAGTTTCAAAAGAGGTGGAACAAGGTGGTGTGTTTTATTAGTAGACTGGACTTCTGGCATCAGGCTGGTATGACAGCTATCGTTTAAGTACCTGTTACTTTTGCCTTGAAAGGACTACCCTGAATATGATATGGTCCTCCATATTTAATTCCAATTTGGTAGTCTCCTGGTGCCATTGGAGTGTACAAAACCTTGTATCCTTCAGGGCAGTCACGACAGTCCATTTTTACTTTGGATGGTCCATCGATAGCAACACTAAGTGAGCCTGGACTGGCATTAGCAGTTTTAACAATGAATTCAGATTGGACACCTGCAAACAAAACCATTATAAATTTCAGACTTCCATACAGGACTGTGTTCAGCATTCAGTTCAGGTTCAGTTAGCTTTGTTGACCTCAGCCTACCAACTGCAGGCAAGTCCCAACCCAGGACTTCAAATGTAAAAAGATCGATAGATGTAAAAGATTGTAGTGTTAAACAGCTGGGGAGCAATCTGGCCAAAATAGATTCTAAAAATCACAAGAACAGAATAAGGTCAGTAGCAGAAACAAGCTAGTCATCTCTGTGCTCACTCTGCTAATGAGATGATGGCTGGCCTTCTACTTAAAGAAACTGCTCCATCCCACACCCCTCATGTTTGTTTAATTATGTTAAGACAGATCATTAGATTTCAGAATTTAGCTGCTTCAACTCAGTTGCCAAGTGAGTTGCAAAGATTCACTACCAGCCAAACAATCATTTTTCACCTTAGTCCTAATGGCCTGCCCCTTAGAAATTATGTCCCTGATTGAGGCACCAAAAAGGGAGGGAAGCATCCTTTCAGTATCTACTTTGTCAAGCCTAGAAGATTTTTGTAAGCTTGAATTACATCACCATTAAAACCAACAGTTGGTCATCATTGCTATTGGGTTAGTTTGGGGTATACAAAATTGGTTGTCAGTATTCCTGCACTAAATCAATGGACTACACTTCAAATGTTCTATATCAGAAGACTTTCACATGTTCAATGGTCTGTGGAATTGGGACAAAATGGTACATTTCAGAGATTGCTGAGTGTGATCATAAGCTTTGTTGAAAAGATCGCTGGTCACCAAGTGAGGCATCCTAACATAACTGGATAGGGAGATGTCCATTAGGTACTTGCAATGATTGGACACACTTAGTCACATTTGAAATTATAGCAAAATCACTAGCATGAATCCTTTACATGGGTGCTGCACATCCAAAAAGAATCACTTTAACCCTAGAATCTCTTGCAGGTCATAAATGCTTATTTGGAAACCTATCAAGTAGTTAGAATGTATCATGAGGCACTAACTGCAACAGGAATAAAAGCCATCTTCGAGTTGTCCCAGAGGACGAATGCACATTGCAGACTTCTAGCCCAAGAAAAACTACTAATCTAACCACTGGGTAATTCAATCAAAACTACAAGTAGCAATTTGTCTTTCTAAAAGAAAGTATTCTAAATTACAAAGGCCAATAAGAAATCCAGAATTATACTTTGCAGTAAAGTCAAAAACCTCAATCTATTTGTCCTTTAAATTCACAAGCAGAAAGTTACTCTGTACTGTTCCAAACCACCATTTGAGAAACACATAACAGCACTGTTTTCCCATGATGATTTGTACCATAAAATTTATGAAAGCGATTCAAATCAAGGCCAGTTTTAAATAAGCCATTTCAAGGATAGCTACAACAGTGCTGTCAGAAACATAGCCTGAAAGGTTTACTGTATGCTAAAGAGGCAGTTTACCGTTTGTGCGAAGATTTGTAGCTCGGGTGCTCGTTGTTGTGGTTCTGTTCGCCGAGCTGGAAGTTTTTGTTGCAAACGTTTCGTCCCCTGGCTAGGCAACATCATCAGTGCTAGGGAGCCTCCTGCGAAGTGCTGCTTTGATGTTTCCTCCGGTGTTTATAGTGGTCTGTCCCTGCTGCTTCCGGTTGTCAGTTTCAGCTGTCCGCTGTAGTGGTTGGTATATTGGGTCCAGGTCGATGTGTTTGTTGATGGAGTTTGTGGATGAATGCCATGCCTCTAGGAATTCCCTGGCTGTTCTGTCTGGCTTGCCCTATAATGGTAGTGTTGTCCCAGTCGAATTCATGTTGCTTGTTGTCTGCGTGTGTGGCTACTAAGGATAGCTGGTCGTGTCGTTTCGTGGCTAGTTGATGTTCATGTATGTGGTTTGTTAGCTGTCTTCCTGTTTGTCCTATATAGTGTTTAGTGCACTCCTTGCATGGTATTTTGTACACTAGCCACACACGCAGACAACAAGCAACATGAATTCGACTGGGACAACACTATTATAGGGCAAGCCAGACAGAACAGCCAGGGAATTCCTAGAGGCATGGCACTTATCCACAAACTCCATCAACAAACACATCGACCAACCACTACAGCGGACAGCTGAAACTGACAACCGGAAGCGGCAGGGACAGACCACTAAACACTGGAGGAAACATCAAAGCAGCACTTCGCAGGAGGCTCCCAAGCACTGATGATGTCGCCTAGCCAGGGGACGAAACGTTTGCAACAAAAACTTCCAGCTCGGCGAACAGAACCACAACAGGCAGGCAGTTTACCGTTTACCAAAGATCAAGTAGGGAATAAAACAATGCCTGTTGATTGAGCTAAACCACAAGTTATTCAACAGGAGGCTCAGCTCACAGGACATGCTGTCTGTTTAAAGGAGACAAGTCAAGGGAGAAAATAGCTAAGGATGGGTTATGTGCAAAAATCTATTAGTATTCAGACCAGCTTTGGCATTTTAGAGAATAAAGTTCAACATGCACATTAAGTCAGCTACCAGATTTGTGCAACCTCTGATCAATAGACAATTGAAAGCTATGAATGCAATAGATAGATATTTTATTAAAAATCTGGATTGAACTTGTAAATATGGAAGACTGACATGGTACAGGGAAAACCATATTATATAGAGTTAAATACTTAACACTAACCACAGACAGGTCATGTTATCACATTCCTGTTTATGGGATTTTTGCACAATGTGGCTGCTATATTTCAAGTGGTAATGTTGACTATACTTGAAAAAGTAAATGCTGGGATTTCTTGCGGCAGCATATATTTGTCTGGACCTCTATTGAGAGAGAGGGGTGGTTCATTTTGGTATGAGGAATAAAACTGTTAGCTGACAGATTTAAATAGGGTCAAGAAATCTGGGAATGCAAAGTGTGTAAATAAAGTACTGGAGATTTTTTTAAATTGTCAGTTTGACTGCACAGGATATTATGTGCAGTTTTAATCTAGATACTGCAAATATAGAAACAGTGAAAGCACAAGTTATTAATGAAATGTTGAGGCTCTCGGGCTGAGTCTTTAAAACTGAAAACTCACATGGAATTAGTGTAAACATGCAAACAAAATCCTGAACCAAAAAAAGGCACTGAACACAAGAGGTAATACAAGAATACAATGCCAGCATATTTAAAGAATGGCAGCAGTTTTATGGAGAGAACCCAAGAATGCAGAAGTTACAGGAGCAGTTGAAACCAAAATGATATTAAAGGGGAAACTTTAGGCAAAATCATGTGATTAGGAAAGAGCAAGAGGAATAATGTCCCAAATGCCAGATAATTTGGCAAGGATTATTTGAAGCATAAACACCAACATGGACCACCTAGGCTGAACACACTATTTCAGCACCATGTCACTTCTACAGGCTTCAGAAAACCAAGACATGGACTGGCCCATGGGCGGCATGGTGGCAGTGGTTAGCACTGCTGCCTCACAGCGCCAAAGACCCAGCTTCAATTCCCACCTCAGGCAACTGTGTGGAGTTTGCACATTCTGTGGGTTTCCTCCAGGTGCTCTGGTTTCCTCCCACAATCCAAAAAATGTGCAGGTCAGGTGAATTGGCCATGCTAAATTGCCCAGTGTTAGGTGAAGGGGTAAATATAGGGGCATGGGTCCGGGTCGGTTGCGCTTCAGCAGGTCAGTGTGGACTTGGGCTGAAGGGCCTGTTTCCACACTAATCTAATCAAAATGTTTTCCTGTCAGTTAGTCCTGTATGAGGACTTCCAGAAATTTTACAAGACATGTCTGGTTTATTATGAAGTCTGTCAATCCAAAAGTAGGTGTGGTCAGCTGTTTGCCTTTCACTAAAAAGGCCAGAATTAGGCAAAAATAAAAAAAGTGGACAGACATTACATTTAGAAAAAACAAATTTAAATGTTAATAACCTGATTAGACCAGATTCAATTAGAAAGTGGAAACTAACCTCCGTTCTGATGAAATTCAGACAGGAAAAAAAATCCTGTAATTTTATTACATAATACTATTGCACAGTGGATTTAAACTTGAAACTCAGCCACTGGAGACTACTGGGGAGCTTTGGTTAGTCAGTACACAGGTTGGTGAGCTAATCAACTACCTCAAATATTCACATCAGTAGGTGGTGAAGTAGTCACCAATGCAAATGGTGTTGAATACTGTTGAGATTTTAGAAGCAATTATTTTTCCTGAAACAGCAGAACTGCCCCATGATGCAACTGATCATTGGGAATGGATCAGTGTGCAAGTCCTTTCTATGTTTGGAACAGTGGATCTACTTTTGGGCAACTAAAGTGTTAATTGAGCATCTACTCATTACTGGGGCAGGTAAGGGAGATTAGATACCGGTCAGGGAGGAAAGCTTAACACTTACACCACAAAGGAACCATGGGTCAACATCTTGTAATGGTCTCAAAATGACTGGGAACCTTCTTTGTATAAGGATTCTCAAGTGAGGGGACAGCAGGTTGGTTACAGTATCCCAGGTTCATAGGTTCTATCACTTCAAGGAGGGAAGAGTTCTAAAATTAGAACAAAAACACTAAGTAGCACTTAAATTTGCAGATTCAGGTGGTGACTGGCAAGAAAGCCAAATAGAACACAAAAGCAATAGGCCATTTAAAACACCCCCACCACAGCCTGCAACACCATTAAAATGATGGTGACTGATCTTGACCTCAATATTGCTGCTCGTCAGATGCTGCCTGAATTGCTGTGCTCTTCCAGCACCACTGATCCAGAACCTCAATACCTTAATCCAGCCCACCCTGTATCTTGATCCTTTTGCCATAAGATCTACATCTACCTGCTTGAAAACAATGGTTTAGTCCACAACCACTCTGGTAGGAAAATCCAGACAACTCCAGGTGAAGAAATTTCTCACTGAAGACTTCCATCTCATCTTTAAACTAAGACCTTTGATTGCTGCAGTAAATGCACAATGTTTTTAGGGAGCAAGTTTCAGGATTTTGAGCCAGTGGCATTGAAGGGATGGGGATCTCATGAATGAGATATTCAATTTCCAGTTCTGATGAAAAACCCTTTACTGGAAAGTAGCAAGTACAGCATTAACCCCACCAGCTTGCACTGAGTGAGCATAGTTCTGATACAAAATTGAACTGTAAGTTAATTCTTTAGAAATGGGGTTAAGTGATGACAGCAATACTTTGTTTCCTAACGTGCTGCCACACAACTTTATGCATTCTACACAAAAAAAAAATCTAGTTCTGACATTGCAAAGAAAATCCTCAGAGCACATGCACACTAATGAAAAATTGCTTGGGCTTAGAGCACAGCCATTTACCTGTAGTTCCTTTTTCAAGGCCTAATCCATAAGCTGAAACAAGACTGGTGTCTCCTGTCTGCCCAGGTTCGCCAACTCGAACCTTGAATGGACTGCCGGTGATGTGACTGCCATTGAATTTGACATCAATAGAGTGAACACCATTCTCATGGGGAATGAAACGAATGGCATACTTATCTATAATAAAACATCACAAGTAGTTAGTTCACAATTAACCAGTGTGCAAGTAACACTTCCACTCATTAGGCAAAGTATGAAGCAAAACATCACTGCAGGCAATGTTTATCAACATAAACATGAAAAGCAGTATAGAGTTCTGCTTTTCTGAACTGTCTAGCCAACAGCACAGCCCAAGATCCAGTCCTGAAGAGTGTATGAGAGCCTTGTTCAAGCCTTGGAATGAATGTAAGCATGATTCACACACTTCGTGCCAAGTAAATTTAATTCAGTTTTACTCTTCCTTCCCATTTTCCCACCCCACACTATACAATTGATCAAAAAAGGTGATCAAGGCAGCAATACAAAAAGGAGGAGGAGAAGTAGAGAGTGTACACGGAATGCACAAAGAGGTAAAAGCAGCTTTAGGAGAAAGTTGATGGCAAATCACCAAGGGATGTGGTCCCAAATCCTTACCTGGTTCAATTTCAGACACATGGGTATCCTCCACTGCCCCGGAGGGGCTATGAACTTTGGCATCAATCAAACCTCTAGCACCATTCAGTCTCACAGCAAAGGATACTGGCTGATTTACTTTTAACCCTGACTCCTGGAGATTGAACAGCAAACACTTTATTGCACATCAGTGAAATAGAGGACTGTAAGCACCAGAAATAAAAAGGGTTAGCTCAAAAGACATTAGGGAGTGAGAAAGGGAAGCAAACTAACATTTTACTAGCTAGTTCATAGATTAAGTGAATTCTTTAATCCAACTGCAAGCAACCATTTCTAATTCAGAGTACCAGCATTAAAGTCAATGACTTCCATATGTGAATTGGGCAGAACTGCTCATCTTTCTATGAAATTGTAGAGAAGTGGGAGTAAAAGAAACTTTCAAAAACTAGGTCATGTTACAAAAGTTAAGGAATGCAAACATGACCATTACATAGCTTTAGTGGGCTCAGATACTGTAACAAAATTCAAAACTGCACTATGTTCATGGCTTACATGGGAATTACATAACCATTGTAACACCACATCTAAGGCATTTCTTGCCTTTGTGTAGGATGGGGGAAAACAATTTTAGTACACAGGAAGTAAGTGCAACTAACCTAATTTTAAATACCTTAACCCAAAGTGACAAAAAACTTAGACATTTAGTTGTACAAAAATAGTACATTTTACAGCTGAGGAAAAAGTGAATTATTAGGCCAAACACCAAGATCAGTCTAAAAGTGAAGTTAGACCAGAAATAAAAATTCAATTTTAAAATCAGATAGCTTAACTAGATACATTCAAGTGTATCAAGGAGCTGTGTTTTAACAAGTACAGGATGTGCTGCTAAAGGTTTAAAAAGGAACTGGAGCTATTCAATTAATATCTACTCTGCAGTCAGGTAACTTAACAGCCATCTAAAAAAAAGGTGCAAACATTTTAATTTGACACCCCAAAAAAAAACTTAAATTAAGAAATTCTTCAAGTCCTCAAAGCACCAGCTGAGGATTCAGATAACCAACATTTCAATGACTTGGTCAGCTTCTCCAGGAAGGTAAAATTTGTCTGAACATTATGAAACTGTAGTGCATAATGCTACAAAGTCATATGCAAGCTATTGCCATTGACCCATTTGAAAACAATGGCCTGGAATTTTCAATTAAATTAATGGCCTTGCTAATTGAATGGAAGCACATGAAGCAGCTCAGAAACAAGAGGGACCTTGGCATGGTTGTCAAAAAATCCATGAAAGGGGCAGGACAGGTTAATGGTGTTTTGGTAGTAGCTGGAACACTTTCCTTCATTAGTAGCATAGACTTTGGAGCAGGGAAGCTATGGAGCTTTATAAATACCAACTTTGGTTAGGGCACAACTGGGAATACCGTACACAGTTCTGTTCACCACATCGGATGGGACTGCATTGGAGGGTGTGGAGAAGATTCACAGGATGTTGCCTAGGTTGGAGCACTTTAGTTATGAAGGGACTCATTTTAAAAAGGAAGCAAAGGGATATGGTTGAGGTGGGGGTATCAGAGATTTGTATGAGATTAAGGGGCATAGAAACAACTGCTCCCAACAGTTGGAGAAGGGGCACAAACAGGAAGAGCAGGTGATTTAGATGGGATTAGAGGAAAAATTCTCAGCCAGAGTGGTGAGAATTTGAAGTACACTGCCTGGGTTAGAGAGATTTCCTGCCCCTACCTTTGAAAAAAAGTATTTTAAAAATCCCATAACATTAAAGGCTGAGCCAAGCAGTCAAAAATTGGTTTAGTGTAGAGATTGTCAGCACAGACTTGATGGGCCAATTTTTGGCAGATACAAATAGAGAAACTTTGAGGTACTGGCAAAAGGAATGTGGGATAAGTCACTAAAAAAGAGTTTGCATTTAAAATGCTGTAATTACCCAAGCTCACCATGGGGCTGATGTCTAAGTAATTTAAAAACAGTCAAGCTGCCATTGACAAGTTTCCCATTTGTCAGTGTTAAGTCTCAGTCAAAAGAGGGGCAAATGTTATAGAACATAGAAAAATACAGTGCAGTACAGGCCCTTTGGCCCTCGATGTTGCACCAATCCAAGTCCACCTAACCTACACTAGCCCACTATCCTCCATATGCCTATCCAATGCCTGTTTAAATGCCCATAAAGAGGGAGAGTCCACCACTGCTACTGGCAGGGCATTCCACGAACTCACGACTCGCCGAGTAAAGAATCTACCCCTAACATCTGTCATATACCTACCACACCTTAATTTAAAGCTATGCCCCCTCGTAATAGCTGACTCCATACGTGGATAAGAGGTTCTCATGGTCAACCTATCTAAACCCCTAATCATCTTGTACACCTCTATCAAGTCACCCCAAACCTTCTTTTCTCCAATGAAAACAACCCCAAGTGCCTCAGCCTTTCCTCATACGATCTTCCTACCATACCAGGCAACATCCTGGTAAACCTCTGCACGCGTTCCAGTACCTCCACATCCTTCCTATAGTATGACGACCAAAACTGCATACAATACTCCAGATGCGGCCGCACCAGAGTCTTATACAACTGCAACATGACCTCAGGACTCCGGAACTCAATTCCTCTACCAATAAAAGCCAGTACGCCATATGCCTTCTCCACCGCACTATTTACCTGGGTGGCAACTTTCAAAGATTTGTCTACATGGACACCAAGATCCCTCTGCTCAACCACACTACCAAGTATCCGACCATTAGCCCAGTACCCCATCCTTTTGTTACTCTTACCAAAGTGAATCACCTCACACTTAGCTACATTGAACGCCATTTGCCACCTTTCTGCCCAGTTCTGCAGCTTATCTATATCCCGCTGTAACCTGACACATCCTTCCTCACTGTCAACAACTCCACCGACTTTCGTATCATCCGCAAACTTGCTCACCCAACCTTCTAACCCCTCTTCCAGGTCATTTATAAAAATGACAAACAGCAATGGTCCCAAAACAGATCCATGCGGAACACTAATCTAATCTAAAGTAATCTAATCTAAAGTAATCTAATCTAAAGTAATCTAATCTAAAGTAATCTAATCTAAAGTAATCTAATCTAAAGTAATCTAATCTAAAGTAATCTAATCTAAAGTAATCTAATCTAAAGTAATCTAATCTAAAGTAATCTAATCTAAAGTAATCTAATCTAAAGTAATCTAATCTAAAGTAATCTAATCTAAAGTAATCTAATCTAAAGTAATCTAATCTAAAGTAATCTAATCTAAAGTAATCTAATCTAAAGTAATCTAATCTAAAGTAATCTAATCTAAAGTAATCTAATCTAAAGTAATCTAATCTAAAGTAATCTAATCTAAAGTAATCTAATCTAAAGTAATCTAATCTAAAGTAATCTAATCTAAAGTCACAAAGTGACTACTGTACTGCCAAAATGATAATTTTTTATAGCTGTTATAGGGTTACATCAGAAGTATCAAGTCTAAAGTTTGAAAGGTAACAGTGAGGAAACTGCAATGTAAATGAATGGCAGAGCAAACACGGGGGTAAATAAGGAAGAATGGCAAAGGCTATATTCAGACTCTGCATTTTAGTTCGGATAATCAATACTTAGCTAAAGAGACTGTGGGCTGGATTTATTTGGGACCCGTCAGAACCAGCAAGGGGATTTTAAAATGTGGACAGGTATGCTAAAGGACAGACAGATCTCATTTAATGAATTGGTGGCCAGAGACTGGGGGATCTCCTTTGCAGGTTGTCAGAGACTGTTGCTGGTAACACACCCAAGAATTTACCAGCGGGACTTTCTCTCGCTCTCTCTCTTCCCCCCACCCCACCTCCAAGGGCATGGACAGAAATTAGTCATGCTGACTCAAGTAGACCTGGCCACAGATGTCATGGGCTGAATGGCTTGCTTGTGACAGGTCCCATGAGAATGCAGTATTCAGATTCCACCCAAAAAACCCATGAAAAGTCTGAGCAAGCAGCTGTAAGCATTAAAAACAGCTGATCACAAAATCCATAACAAAGCTGCAAGCAGCTTTAAATACCACTGAAATTCTTAAAGATTAAGTGTTCAAATAGAACATAATGCTGATTTGATATAAAATTATGTCACCTGTTACCATTAATTGCTGAAGACCTAAAGAGGGAGTTCCACCTTGATTCCAAGTACCAAACCATCAAAAATCAAAGGATAAGCAGTTTCAAAGCCATTTATCAAAATACCATTAAAAAAGTTCAGTTTTAACCAACTAGAATAAAATCACATTGAAAAAGAGTCAGACTCTTCAACTTCAACCTTTAACTTGTGGATAATGTGCATCGTGCAGGTATGCTGTCAAAAACCTTTAAATGAGACACAAGAAAAACATCCCAAAATTTTTCACATGGCAGATGGTGAACCCCTTTGTGCACTTCCAAAGGCCACACCTATATATTTTGTCTCCATTTTTTGGTTATGAACACACAAGCTTCATACCTTTTGCAACCAGCGTTCTGATTCACACATACTGCTCCATTGACAAACTTGAAAGAACAGAGGATGAAGGATTCCTCGAGGTTGATCTGATAAATTATCTGATCAAACAAGATTTCAGAATATGGATACATATAGTGAAGTTCAATATTTTTTGAATGGCCATCATACTTTAAATATTTTCAAATCAACCAGTCTAGACATATTATGGTCTTGAACCCAGATCACCACTATACAAGGCACTCTTTTACTTTTGAATAAAAGTAATGATTAGTTTAAAAAAAATAAGTTTTCCTCATTCATCTAGTTATAGAATGGTTTATAGTTCAAGAATTGCATTGCCAAAGCAACCTTTAAATCTATTTCTAGTTCATAAATGAATTTTCTTGGAAGTCAATTCTACAAATTGGTAACAAACCAGACTGAAATTCCACCCCCATCCTCCCAGAGGTAAATTAAGTTCAAATCTGACCACAAAAAAAAGCAGTTTCACAAGAACCATTTGTTTAGACCTTTTACCCTAAAAAGTTCTTTATCCATGCTACCTATTGGTGATGTTTTTAAAAGCTTTTCATTTCTTTTAAAATCTATTCCACGAGACCAAAAGGAGGCTACTGAAATTTGTAAAACAAACCTGGTCACCACACCGGAGAACTCAAACTTCACCTTGGTGTTAACCACATGCGGTTATGCAGACCCAGAATTGGCATTTGTTTTCTGGAAGGAATGGTTTTACTTTGCTCCGGAATTAAAAAAGGGCAGGATATAATACATTGGAGCTGCTGTAATTAATTTAGATACAAAAAAAGTTAGCAGTGAACAAGTTCCTTTCATTTACTGGCTTCTGCATTCTCCATCTCACTTTCCAAGTTTATCATAAAACTAAGCCTACTGCTAGTCAAATACATAACCATTTTAAAACTGAGACAGTGTGTGACCTCTGAATGCACAACAGGGGACCCAGCCAGTAAGCTGATATTTTCTTATGTCTCACCTGAAGACTAGTAACAGTAAGTCTGCTTGCATCCTCTGAAGAAGCCATGATGGGAACAATATAGGGACTGCCAGGGATGTACTCATCATTAAACTTGATCGACACCTCGTATTCTCCTGCAATAAAAAAAGATTTACATCAGTGCTCAATAATATGAAAACTAGACCTACTAAAACCCACATTTGAGACTTGCTGCTCAAGAGTGTTTAAAAATTGGTACTTATAGCGCTATACTGTGAAACAATGCATCAATACTGTGTAGTGAAGAAATGGGATGACAACTACTTTGTTAGGCAAGTTGCTTTTAACCAGATTTCAGTTAATTTAACCAGGTCACCAGACAGCTGTTACTCACTGGAACCACCCTCAAATTTAAACAAGTTCATTAAATCAGTCTCACTACTGGACTCCCTCTCCCACATTAAAGTTGCAGCTATGACTAACTACAAATCTTAATTTTGCTGCTAATGATCACAATTTCATTCTAACAGAAGACTACATTTCCAAACCAGTTGCTACTAGCTCTTGTATATGGTAAGAATCCATAAACAAACAAGATTGGATTAAGGGTGCAAGTTACTCAAATCTGAGGGGTGTTTCTAACATTCCGTCAAGAGGCAGAAAGAACACAGCAAGCCAGGCAGCATCAGGAAATGAAATCAATGTTTTAAGGGAGCCTGAAACATTGACTTCTCCACTTGATACTGCCTGGCTTGCTGTGTTCTTCCAGCATCCTGCCCATCTATTTTGAATTCTAGCATCTGCAGTTTGTTTGAACATTCATGGTCAGATTAAGTTATTTTTCACTGCCCATGTGTTTGAATGGATAATTTGTATACAAGATAGAGTTCAGATACTTTAGTTGAAACTTTATTGCTGGAACAGCACAGCAGGTCAACCAGATCGAGGTACACAAATAATGGAAACATGGGCTCACTGATTGGATAGCAGTGTTTAATCTTTTATCTTTGCACTGGCATCTGTGCCAAGTGTTAAAGTATTTCCAGCTTAAGGAGAGGGGTGGTAGAATGTTGATCAACTAGAGAAGGATCAATACAGAAATGAGCTTCCATTGGCATTAGCAATGACCAGAGATGTCTATTTTGAAGAAAACCCACTTCAACATTGAGTTGATACAGAAGGGTGGTAAAAACTGAAATTTTTGGAAAAGCAATGTTGAGTAATGTCAGAATTCTGCCTGGAGTGTTGACAGATGGAAGACCAAAAGCTCAAGACTGAATATTTAAAGTGCTGGGATTTTAGACAAGACCATTTTACTGCCCAAGTTTTCAATTTTCTCCAGCGGAGATAAAATTGCAATTCATTGACAGTGGGAATAAAATAGAACAGAAAAGAGGACCTCCAGCCTGAACTTGAAAACATGGAGTATCTACTCTGCATGATGCCACTGAAGATCATGAAACTAAAGAAAACCATCTTTTACATTACCCAAAAAAGGTCTGCCAAGGTTTCCACATACTTACCAGGTTCTTGTGCAACATAAGACACACCACAGGATCCATCTTTTCGATCTTCAAATGCAATCTCTGCCCGGCTAGGCCCTTCCACAGCAATGGAAAGGCCACCTGCACCAGCCTCCCGTGTCCAGATACTGAATTCAGCTATAAGAAAACAACATTCAAGCCCTTAGCAAAGTGCCATTAAAAACATTTAACTTCATCTGATAATCTTCAAGTTAAGCATTCATGGTAGTGAGTTTGACTTCCAAACTTAAATTGGCCAAAAACATGACATTCAAAATTGAATGTTTCCTTCATTTAAATTAGTTAAATATTTTATAATAGGTTTGGATAATTTATTCCCATATGCAACCCACACATTTATGCCTATGGAATCTTGTGCTTGAAGACAGACACTGAACATGTAAACTCCACAGTCAATCAAGAGGTTAGAATTGAACCTGGGGCCCTGGTGCTGAGAGGCAGCAGTGCTAGTCACTGAGCCACAATGCTGCCCCCAAGTATTTAGCTGCTGGATTTGACTCAAGTCCTGACTGTCGGTGCCTGCTACCTGCCTGGAATTACAAGTTAATTTGCTCCAAAGAATTGGGCTTCACTTCATAGACTTTTTGTCAAAGTTGACCAAGTCTTGTGGCTTGGAGCACTAAATTCTCAGGATGGGGAGGGAGGTCAGGGCTCAGCTTAAGTTGCTTCATCTGATAGGGAAAGCAGCATCAATTCTGCTCCAAGCCAGTTTAAAAAAAAGGGTAGTCATGTCAGAATATCAGAACTTGATGTGCACATTTTCTGCAGGCTTTTACCATTCATGCAGGTGAGCTGTGCACTGAAGGCAAGTACATACAACATTTACTGTTCAATGTTTACCTATAGCATGACAACAGCTGTGGATAGTGAACAGTAGATGTAACAGTAAGCCATTCAGTCCCATTGAGTTGGCTTCTCCAATCGAAGAGATACTCAGTTACATTTTTCCCCTTTTCCTATAACCCTCTACTCCCTTACTGATTTTAAAGGGAAACTGACTACCTCCATCTTGAATATACTTATTGACCCAGGCATAACAGCTGTGACAAGAATCACAGTAGAAGAAGAAATTCCTCATCTGCTTTAGAAGGGCAATTGCTTAATGATTCAGTCTAGTCCAGGACATTGAGAAACCACCTTTCTTCACTCACCCTGTCAAACCAAGAATCTTGTCCGCTTCAAGGCTGCTTCTCATTCTTCTAATTTCAGTGAGCATAGACCCAAAGTACTACTTAAAGCTAAACCCTCAACATCTGATATCATCCTAGA
This sequence comes from Chiloscyllium plagiosum, assembly GCF_004010195.1. Taxonomy (NCBI): domain Eukaryota; kingdom Metazoa; phylum Chordata; class Chondrichthyes; order Orectolobiformes; family Hemiscylliidae; genus Chiloscyllium; species Chiloscyllium plagiosum. The sequence goes on along the minus strand of NC_057727.1, from coordinate 33,551,144 downwards.
TGAACCTTTTCTGAACTGCCTCCAATGCCAGTATCTTTCAGAGAAAAGAGGGACCAAAACACTGGTCAGGTGTTAAAAGTAAAATCAAGACAAGCAATAGCTAAATTAGTACTTACCTGGTACTCCAACTTCTCCTCGCTCAAGACCAGGACCACCAGCTCGCACTTTAACAGCTCCACCTTCACCAAGTGGCCCAACTGTGAATTGGAACGGACTGCCTGGTACATGTTTATTCTGATACTTTACACTGACTGTGTGCACACCCATTTCACGAGGTACAAATCTGACACAGTAAGTATGGTTATCACTTTCAGTGATCTCTGCTCTATCCAACTGTCCAGAGGGGTTGGTCACTTCAGCAGACATGTCACTGACTGAGATTTCTGTGGAGGAACAGCTCAAGTTAGGTTGACTGGAGAGGTTTTGGACTAGATGCACTACAATAACAGAAACCAGATGAAAAACAATGTAGCTTAGGAACCATGTGTGCTGGAGACTAAGAAACAAAATTTCAGATTTGCATTTAATTATCTTAACCAAATTTATTTTGATACTAGTAGAAACTAGAGGACAGGAAAAAGGGCTTCTCCACTATTCCTTATGGCAGTTCCAAAAGCAGAATTTGGGTCCCAAATTACAAGTTCTTAACCAGATTTCCAGATGACAGAGGAGACCAGTTATTTTTATAACTAACAGCTACTGGTCAGAGTGAAGAGAGCTTTGATCAAAGCTTTGTAGTTTTTGCTACCAGTTTTGTAGTATGAACAGATCATGAAAAAAACCTTTAAGTGCAAAAAATAGGATACTTAATTTAACAGCTTCACAATTTAAACTGGACACTACAGATGCCATATAATCCCCAACAGAAAACAATTAGTAGACTGTTTATATTTAGAGGACATTATAGAATCATTTACTGCAACTGAGTTGCAGTTTTCAGGGATATAAATTGCATATCCACTGTGGATAAACTTGTGGATATCCATGGAGATACTCCAATTCTATTACTAGACTTTGTGCCATCTCCTTTGGCCATATTAAAATCTCTCCCCTCTCCAGAAAGCTTGTATTGGACTTCAAATGGTACGATAGCTTCAAAAAGCGCTCTTCAGCTCTTCCACATGAATTCATTCAGAATTGGTCAGTGGGGCATGCAACTACCTCATGACCCTGACTAGGACTTTGAAAGTGCCAAATAGCCTCAATTCATCATAACTTTTTTCAAATTATTTCTCCAACTCTTGAGAGAGTTCATCTAAAGAGAAATAGCTATTGTAATGTAACATGGTAATAATGCAAAGCCAAGAGTGGCAGAACTCAGCAACATTAGCACAGGGAAAAAAAACCAAAGACATCTTTTTCAACATCCAGTCTGTACTTCCATGCTTCAGCTATAGTGAGCAAACATGTAACAATGAACCAGATGATAATTTAGGTGCAAGGATAGTCCTAAGCATTTCACAAAGGTATTAACCTGCGCAAGGAAGGTAATTCTTACTCATGCAATACCATTGGCAAAAAAAAAACACATGCTGGCTAATTTAAGAGAAGCACATTCTGCCGACCTCAGAGTCCACATGCCCAGTGCTGAAACGCACCATCCGGCCTTGATGGCCTTGCACTGAACAATTGGTATTCCTCCTGGCCAATGAGGCCAAACAGGGATGGGGTAGGTCAATTTTGAACACTAGAGTCCTTTGACTTTTCAAACGATTCTGGCAAACCTCCATTCGTTCTGCCCACAAGAAAGTTCAACTTGACTGAAAAATCTGAGTGCACAAGAGAGGTGTTCCCAAGCCACCGTTAGTTGGAACCAAGTCACTGAGTGGAATAGGAAAGAAAAAGGAAAAGACAAAACAGTTGTATTTGAAGAAAGGAGAGCTAGACATCTGCATTTCAGGTTTCTACATTACAAAGCATTTAAGTTCACTAGAAACCATCTTGATGCTACACATTAAATATTACACCCATAATCCATTTCATTTTTTAAATGTTAAATTTAACATAGTCCAGAAAAGTCTCAGCACCATGCCATTTAGAAAGTTATTTATACTGCCCACATGCAATACTATGAAACAGGGAGGTGTTGAAGTTGTGCATTTTGCACACGTCTCAAAACATCAAGGCAGTGCCACATGAATGCCATGATCAATATTACATTATTCATGACAAAAGAGATGGCCAAGACCTTACAAAACCAAGAGCATCAGCAACTATTTCCACAAATTTTGTTGCTTCCATTTCTCCCACCCAATTGAGAATGGCAGAACACCAGTAAGTTTTAGTAATGACTAACACCCAAATTTTTCTAAACTTAAATCGAACAAACCATTAGCTGGAAATTGAGAGCACAGATAAGTTAACAATTTTACTGCTCAATCTACGCAGACAGCTTTTGAATTTGACTGGATTTAGTGATAATGACAAACTATTCTATTTATTGGAATTAGAATGCACTTGCTGAAATGGTTAAGTTAAATAAAATTTGTAATAATGCCAAATCTTTTAGAACTGAAGTGACAAATTGTTTTCCAAGGAGTGAGTGGAAAGGAAAAATAGTCTGGACAGTATTCAGAATCAGAAGAATGTTACCACTGCACATTCTTCTACAAACTGTAAACATGAGCTAATTCTTCACATTATTTATGGCCTTTAAAAGATTTCAATGAACTGCATTCAGAAATAAATGCAACTTCTGTTAACTCTTAACTATAGGCTGGATTGAGTTATTAGAAGAGTGGGAGGGTTAGAATACCACTGTTGACTTTCAAAAAGTTCTTTTGTGTAAGGATTCAACTGCACAAATGGGGGATGACTTTGTACCAGCATCGTTGGAAATGTTGACAAATTAAAAATGCCATGAAATCATGTACACTTCCAAGGATTCTTCACTTGACATTTTTCAAGTGCTGATCTGAATCCAATGATGCAATTCACTGCAGTCCAAATATTTGAGAACAGTTTCCAATAAAACTGGATTTCCATTTCAAACCTTACCAGGAATCTTCAAGTTCAGATCACAGATGCTCCCAACTGTTGCCTCTGATGCAGCCTGCCTTCTACGAGTGATGCTCTCTCTCATTCGGCCTTCACCAGTTACCTTCACTGTAAATGGACTCCCTGCAAAAATATTTCAGAATTTGAAACAAGTCCTCTTTAAAAAAGGATTCCAATGACTCCAGTTATGCACAAGTTTTGTAAATCACTATGAAAAACTGAAAAAATAAATAGTCAGAAAGAGCCTTGTGTACAGCACAAGATAAGCAATCTATGGGGGGGGGGGGGGAGGAGGAGGAGGGGGAAGAGAAAAAAAAAGGGTAGAAAATCCCAGACAGGTACAGGAATTTTTTCCAATAGAGATATGAGCAGCCTAAAAGCCAAGAATGGAGATTGGTGTACACTTTGTTGGTTGAACCAAAGTTAAATATTGATGGGATTTGAGACTCTGCAAGATGGCTAAGATTCTTTAGAACTGCCATGGACAGCTCTGCCTAACAGCCAAAGCATACTGGTGTTTTTTGCCATCCCTGGCCAACTTTGTGGGGCAGAATTTAGTTTAAAACCTTACAGAACATTTGTCAACGTTTGAGAGTGGGAGGGATGCCAAAGGGAAGGGAAGGGGAGTGAGCGACCAAGCAGCAGCGAGGACACTCTCCTACAGCACCAGGACACCAGAGACTCACAGCAGTGGCAGCCTCTCCTGAGAACTGCCTGAAGAATATGTTAATCCTCTTTCCCCCAATAATATTTTTGGAAGAGAACTTGGAATGTCTTGTTTCTATTTCTTTTATAGCTGGATTTTGTAATGGGAAATTGTGGGTGTTTTGTTGTCTCCTCGTTTGCTCTTTCACTTTTAGTCACAAATCGGGCAACATGAAGCTGGGGGATGGGAGAAGTGCTTATCCTGACTGTCTTTTCTGTTGATTTAAGGATCACCTTGTTTTTCCTTGCTTAAGGCTGGGGCACAGGCCTGGCTTGGTAGTAATTGTTGTTTGTAGTTATGGTAGTAGTTTTTATATTCATAATTCTTTGACCGAGTCTTTTACTTGTGCTCGGTACTTTGTAAGCAGGGTACTCCCTCCCAGGGGGTTCAAGGGTCTCTGAAAAGGGGATATGGCTAAGTGTCTTATTAAATGGTGCACCTGGAACATCAAGGGAAGTCATTTGCCTATTTAAAAAAAAAAGGAAAAAAGTGCTTACTAGCCTAGAGGGAAAGGGTTGATATCACTGTTGCAAGAAACCCACCTTTATGATTAGGAACACCTGAAGCTACAAATGGTGGTGGGGGGAGGGGGGGGTGACCAGGTATTCTTTTCATCCTTTACTGCTAGAAGTAGGGGAGTGGCAGTACTTGTCCAGAAAAATCTTCCATTCATATTAAAGCAAGTGAAAGATCAGCAAGGACAATTGGAGATATTTAAAGCCCTGACACATGGGGAGGAATAAAGCATTTTAAATGTCTGACCTCTGGCACATCTCAAATTTTTGATTAGTGCTTTCTCTAAAGCAGAGTGCCCTTGGAACATGGCACATTTATTTGTTGAAGGGCAGGGGGGGGAAAAGGGGGAGGAAGAGAAGATTTCAATTGTCTTTTGGATCAGATAGACAGTGGACAGGATGCCTAGCAAGCCCACGACTAATTCCTTGGGCAGGCTAAGCAGGTGGCTGACTTCTACAAGGAGTTGCCACTGGTGGACATTTGGAGATGTCTTCACCTTACTGGCAAGAACTCACTCTTTTCAAACCCACAAATGCAGCATTAGGATTGATCTGTCAGCTCTTGGACTCAATTGTGTGTTGTGTTGCTATATTCCCAATTTTACTATCTCTGATCATGTGGCAGTGTATTTGGAGGTTAAGGCCAAGAGAGTGGGGGTGGGGTGGGTGGGGGTTAGGTTTGCAGCACTGGCACTTGGACCCTTCTCCTTAAGGATTCACAATTTGAAACTCATTTAAAAAGAAGTTTTCCACAGGAATTCTTGACTACGAACTCTGGCATGGTTAGTAGTCAGTCTACACTATGGGAGACCATTAAGGCTAGCTGGAAACAACAGAATGAGGAACAGCAGCATCTACTTGAGATACGGTTGAAAGCTGCTGAGGCAGTACATTTTGCATCACCCTCTAACTAAGCTAGAGCAGATCACAGCCCTTCAGGCTGCCTTGAATTCAATACTTAAACTGCAAAGAAAACTTGCTTTTACTAGACAAAGGCTATTCAAGTATGGAGTTAGGCCAGGGAAGTATTTAGTATATCTGACTAGGAAAAAGCATGCTTCCCAATCCATTACTGCAATCTGAGGTAGTGCTGGGGTTCTTACATAAGATGCCAAAAGGATTGAGGCTTTTCAGAGTTTTTAAACCTGAGTTGTATCGGTCTGAAGGTTGATGACATAAGGGCTAAAATGGAGGCCTCCAAGAACCTGGACCTCCCAGGGGTAACCTTGGAACAGGCTGCTCTCCATCATACCCCATTCAAGAAACAAGTGGCAGCTAGGCAACTTCAGAGTGGGAAAGCACCTGGCCCTGATGGTCTCCAGGGTGAGTTTACAGGGCAGATATTGGAAATGTACAAAATCACTCCTATATGCATGAATGCTTACTGCCATCTTTGAGATAAGTGAATATTTCCTTAATTAGGAAGTGAAAGGTTTGAGGATTGTGCCTCATACAGGCCCATCTCTATTAAATTCAGATTTCAAGATTCTAAGATCTTGATTGGAAAAGGTGCTGCCCCATATTGTTAAGAGGACCAGACAGGCTTTATAAAAAAGGGCCATAGGTCCTCCAATATTAGAAGGTTGCTGAATTATGGTCCAAGTTTGTCAGCAACAATTGATTCAGGGGTTTGTGATTTCCTTAGATGCAAAGAAAGTATTTGACTGGGTGGAACAGCTATATCTTTATGTATTAGAATGGTTTGGGTTGGGTGGGGTCTTTGATAGGTGGGTGGACATTTTATATTGCCACCCTCTGGCTGCAGTCATCAACAGGATGATGTCTGGGAATTTCAGAACCAGTAAAAAAAAAAGGTAGTTGGCAAGGCTGCCCCCTCTCACCATTGTTGTTTATGTTGGTGATTGTTCTGATAAGAATCGCTGGCAGAGGCCAGCCACACAACCGCTTTGGAAGTGGGATCAAGGGTACACAAGATTATACTGTATGCTGATATCCTTCTGTTTTAAAAATTGCATCCAATGACCTCCATACCCCATTTGATACTATTTTGGGGCTATTTCAGGATATAGGATCGACTTTACAAAATTGGAGGCTATGCCTTTGGGGAACTTAAAGTTGAAGGTGGCCCCAAGTTCCCTTTTAAGCAGTCACAGGCAGGGTTCTGATACCAAGCATTTTTTATTACCCCCATGTTGGATCAGTTATTTCAGACCAACTTTGCTCACTTGCTGGACAATATTAGGCAGGATCTCCAGAGATGGAGGCTCTTCAATTTCATGGTTGGGCTGAATCTCATTAAGATGTTCTTCCTAGTTTGCTTTATCCATGCATATGCTCCCTATGTTTCCCAGGTCAATGCTGCAGAAACTGATGGGATGGTTCGGTTCCTTTGTCTGGCATTGTGGGTGGCCCCTCAAACTTAAATTGCAGCTGCCTGGAGGGGGAGAAGTTGATTTCCCAGACAGAAGGTATCAATAGAGTTCCCTGCTGTCCTTTGTCTGCGATTGGGTAGGTAACAATCTGGGCTCAATATGGCTGGATATTGAGGCCTCCCAAGCAAAGTGCCCTCTAATTAAGATGGATATGAAGACAATTATGGACCACTGTCAGAATCCCATTGTCTTTATATTGTCAAGGCATGGAGGGAGATGAGTCAGTGAGGGTTGTTTATCCAAGACTTCACTTATGCCCATAGTTGGTATGCCAGGGTTCAAACTATTAGGCAGAGAGGAGTTTCCAGTTTGGGAGACTTGTTTAAGGGGGAGGTTATGTCTTTTGAACAACTGAGCCACAAATATTGGTTGCCCAGCAGAGACTTTTTCAGGTTAGGGATTTCATCCAGAAGATGACTATGCTTCTCCCTAAGCCCTATATGCCTGATAGAGGTTGTTGCTACGCTCCACAAGTGCCCTTTTGGTTAATGCCCTCTATCTCCTGCTGGGTGGCAGGCCCTGGCAGGATATTAACTAGTTATGAGAGGTCTGGGAGCAAGAGCTAGGAGTTGAGATCTTTTCTGAAAGATGGGAGAACATGCAAAAGATCTCAATTGGTAATGAGAGGAGCTACGCAGTAAAAAAGGTTCTGCACAGGGTTCATCTGGCACCAGACTGTCTGGTGAAGGGTTTAAAAAAAAGGGGCATTTCCAATGTGCTCCAAATGTAAGTAGGTACTCTTACCCATTGTTTCTGGACATGCCACAGGCTCAGTGTTTATTGGAGCCATGTGGCAGGAGATAGGGAGTGTTGAGGACTGAAGTAGACCCAGTATCTCTCCTGAAGGTCTACCAAATTTATGTTTAGATGGGCATGGGAACAAAATTTAATGTTCTTGCATACTGTGCACAGAAGAATATTCTGATGAACTAGGCGTTGGAGAACCTGCTGGGCTTGTGGAAATAATGGAGCACATGCCCTTTTATTTCTTGTGGGAGCCCTAGCAGAATATGTTGGATATAGATCTGTCTGCTATTGTAAAGAGCAGGACACACTGATTTGTTGATTGTATTTTTCAATACTTTTACAAGTTAAAAAATTGCTTATAAATATATGAAAATATTGATGGCATTTTAATATTCACCTTCAAAAGGGTGAATTTGAAAGCAGTTAAAATCAATTTAAAAAAGGGCTTGTAACCCAGCATGTCATGTCTCTCCCTCTGGGTATAAATCCCACCTGTTCCAGAGATGTGGCATAATATATGTCTATCTCCATCCTTAAAATCAGCTGCACTGCTTCAAGTACAGCATGTCGCTGGAAAAAAGTTTAATTTGCCTTTTCAGAGAAATTGCAGAAAAAAAAGTGGCAGTAAATCTAAGTAGAGCTAGCACAATAGGTGACCATTTTAAATGGCCAGTCACACTTTGAAATGAGTGCAAAGAAAAAAAAGCAGTGTAATGTCATGTTGAGAACAGACTAGAAGTGGGAGAAAACAGTAAGGGTGGAGCTGAGAAATAGTACCAGTCAAGAATTTGACCAGGAAGTACAAAACTCTAGTACCCCATTAGTGTACAGTAAACCTATTTAACGGTCAATACTCAAAGCAAAGTAGAATTCAGATATATTGACATTCACTAAAGTGCCTAGGGAGATCTGAATACCCAAGAACTGGTGTGACTTTACAACTTTGCACAAAATAAACCAAATCAGCATGATTTATATAAAAAAGGTATACCAAAATTGACAAAAAAGTTACAGCATTACATTTTCAAAAGCAAAAAGCCACAATCATGAGACACTAATTATAGACCAAAAAAAAGTTTACTTTTCTCATTTGTCATACCTGGCACATGCGCGTCTGCAAACTTGATGTAGACAATGTAAGTGCCTGGTTCAGTTGGACAGTAGAAAACTTTGCAGGTGCCTTCCTCAGTTTCTTCTGTATTAATGTCCACTTTACTTGGACCTTCAATAGATAGTGCAAGGCCACCATAACCTGAAACAAGGTAAGGGTTGCATTTAAAAAAGGCAATGTTGAGAACATACATTTAAATATGCTGTTGCCAGTGGAATTATTTGAGATAACCTTGTAGGGAGGACAAAGTCTAACCAATTCTATTAGTTTATATAAACATTTAGCTATAATGTGTTGCAGCATTTAACGCAGCTTGAGCACTTTTTCTATTTAGCAGTAAAATTTAGATTGTGATTTGCATTTCATGATAGATAAAAGGCCACTTGAGAAGTGATGGGAATTTATGGAAATGGGGATCAGACACTGACTCAAGGGGGGAGGACAGACTATTTCAATGGCCTGTTTCTTTATAGCAAGATTCCATGCTTCTGCAGCAAAGCCAGGAACATGCAGGGCCTTCTGAAAGTATGTGCCAGTTTCTCACCTGCATCTCTTGTATCCACAATGAAGTCAGACATTTCAAATGTTCGCCCTGCCTTCAAACCTGGTCCAGAAACCTTCACTCTGCTGGCATCACCAATTTCAGACTGGCCAACCATAATGGTAATTGGGCTATTTGCCACATGTTTACCATTTTTCTTTATGCTGACGAGATGTTCACCAACTTCCCGTGGGATAAAGGAGATACCTATTGGTCAAGGAATAAAAAATGGTCAACTCAATGTAGTAATACAAAAAAAAAAATCATCCTGGCCACTGGGGCAGGGGAGGAAGAATGGACAATCTCATTGAACCTGCTATTGAGAGACAGATTGGCAGTGCCAACTATTCTGTAGTAGCAAATTTCCTTGAAAAGTCTCAACCATTTGATTTTGTCCTTTAAAAACATGCCTGTTAACAGTTACTTCTTTGGTTCACAGCTGATGTGTCTTCACATCAAGGGGAGGAAAGTCTCCAGGTTACTAGAATAGGCTGCTTTACAATGATGTTATACATATTTACTATTTGACAGCAGAGCTATAACTATGCCAAGTGTAAAACTGGGCTATTACTCTGCATGCTTTATGGAGCAAACTAAAGCTTGATAGAAGGAATTGAAAAAAGGTTTTTCAGTTAAGATGCACCAACTGTAGTTATTTTAGTTAAGTCCAAGTATTCTTAAAATGGCTTGTTCTCTTGGAGGAGAATAACTTAAACTTACCAATGTGGTTATTTGGTAGCCTCTTCAATAGGCATGGCTCATCCTGGCCTGATGGAGATTTAATGCTTGCAGATAGCAAACTAAGGTCACTTTCATTGATGTCCAGTGAGATGTCAGCAGCTGAACCAACCTTAACTTGTGACCTTCGCCGACTGTCATCTAAAAACAACCAGGTGCTTGTGGTCAGTTATTTTTCTGGTGCCATTCCACAGGGAAGGCAAGCTCAAAAACATGTTCAAAGTTAATAAAGCTCCTAAAAATGTAGCTTTTAAATCAAACTAGCAAGTTGATGTTCACTAAAAAGAAACTGCAGGTCCAGTGAGGGTTCTGGCAATACTCAAGCGGGTCCTAAAAATCCAGTCACCTTCATTTACAATTCTGGTCAGTTCAAAGATTTCCTTTTGATTGGCAAGGATGAGGGGATGGGGGTTGATGGGAGAAGAATCTTTGCACACTCAGCAAATGTGCAGACTCCCAGAGAGTTGATGTCAGTATAAGGTGGAGGGGTAAGTCCTGATTTGTAATAAAAATGGAAGTCCAGTCTCATCTATTCCAATAGATGACCAGCATTAAAGGCATTTCAGTTTTGAGACAGCACACCTTCAGAATGCAAGGACCACTTGCCATTTTTAGATTCCAATACAATATTTACTTGAACAATTCAAGTGTCACTTGTTTTGTTTTCAACATATTTGTAGAATTAAACTGAGCTAAATTAAAATTTCTACACTTCCATTGAAAAGTCTCAGAAATAATGCAACCACCATTACAATTATGACCACTACACTCAAGACTTGCTTTGTCAATGCAGAGTCTTTAAAACTATAAGATGACTTTCTATTAAAAGTCTCAAACCAGAAATAAGAGCATCATCTGAGTGGATGCACAGGACGAGTGGCAGCACAAAGGACAGATACAAATGGAAGAGGCAACTAATCAATAAAATCATTCCTCACATGGTCAATTTCACAATTGGTAAAACAGGAAATTAGACCCTACATGTGGCAGCTTAAAAAATTCAGAACAATCAGCCGAAGGGTAGATGGCAGAATTAAGTACCACTCAATATTGCTAGTGATTTTAATTATTGGATAAGATTCCTTTCTTTCACCACCCCCAACATGGTGGTCATGCTGCCAACTTACATTACATCAGAAGTTGGGCACTTCTGTCATGAGTTTGCCATCCAGTCCTTCACCCAGCTGAAGGAGATCCATGCAGAGCAAGTTCAACACAGGACAAAAAAGGATGGAATCACAGACAGATGTGGAGGTACAAATGATGCCAATTGGTACAAGATAATGGAGCAAGGGAAGAGGCAAGTTGCAACAGTTATCTTTGGGAACAGGGAGCAGAAGGGGAAACAGAAATTTTAAAGTGGCCCAAAGTAGAGATCAAATTCATCATGTTCATGAGACAAAACAAAAGTGAGGCAGCAGCTATGTGGTTCTTTCAGCCTGCTTCACCAATGACTGTGGCTCAGCCAACTCAGCACCTCATTCCTACATTTAAACCAGAAGTTAGATATAATGTTTTAGCCTCAACTCGAGACAGAACTGCACAGGTTCACCACTCTGGGGAAGAGGTTTGTCATTGCAGTCTTAAATAGCCCTCTCCTTATTCTGATTGGGACTTAGTTCTGGTTTGTCTGATCAGGCATATCTAGAAGCTTTGGTCTAGTCCAATTAGGATTTTAAGTTAGGAGAGCCCCAATTCTTCTAAACTTGCCACAGTCCTAAGCAATTCTGTCATTCTTGGATTCACACTGGTAAATCTCCATTGCGCTCCCTTTAGCTAAAACATCCTTCACAAGGAGATCAAAGCTGCATAGTACTTCAGATGTAGCCCCAATACCCTTTACAATTGAAGCAGGGCATCTCTGCTCCTTTAATTCAAATCCTTTCACAATGAAGGTCAATCATTTGCCATCACCACTTGCTGCACTAGCAATGGATGCATTAATAAACGTAGAATTGGAGAGATTTAAAAGTCACTCAAGGGGTCATTAAAAATAGGAGGAGATGATTGAGTGGGTAGAGACAAGGTGAATGCAAAACTTAAATTTTCAGCACTGAAGTACAGAGACAAAACATTAGAAACACACTGTCTACTTGAAGAACCAGGACCTGTAGCATTACAGACCAGCTGCACAAAAGCAGGATTAGGCTGGATGACTGTCAGTGGGCTGAATGGCCTCAAGAGTTTATGATCTCACTTTTATAACATTCCTGCTCTTATGTAGAACTATTGTTTAGATTGATTTGCAAAGTGGCAATGCAAAGTTATCCTTAACTGCACAATTTAAGTGATTGGGGAAGACACCACCAAAACTGGTTTTCCAAATAAAATCAATTCCATTTACCATGTTTTACAGTTCAAAATTCCCATTAATCAATTGGATTTAAGTTCCACATTACTGTGACTTTGCCCAAAGTGGGAAGGCACACAATTAGCTTTACTACTAGAGTCACTAAACCACTTAGATGGATAAACTCGTTAATTAGGAACTGCTTTATCATTTGATATTCACTATTAAATTCCATTATTGAATATTACCTGTAACTTTGGCAGTGAAAGGGCTTCCAGGAACGTGTTTCTCATTGTATTTGACAATGATACTGTAATCACCAGTCAAGGTCGGGAGGTAAGAGACTGTGCAGGTTCCGTCCTTATTATCTACACAACTGATTTCTGCCTTAGAAGGCCCCTCAATGGCCAAGTCCAAACCTCCTGTGTTGGAGAAAACAAAGAACCAGGATTACAACTCATTTTGCACACGTAGGCTGATCTTACACACCATTCTACTGAAATAAAATCTAACTTAGCACACAAAAATCCAGAATGCTTAAGAAAACTGCAGTTAATGTAATGTAAATACAATTACAAGTACCAGACAGTAAAATACAGGAACAAGTTCAGTGGTATTTACTGATCATCTCCAAAGTGGCTCTAGTTTGCTGAATGAGTTGACTTGAAATGTAAGAGTGATCTGTTGCACTTGGTAATAAATTTCTACATGCAATAAAGAGGAGGCTGAATACAATTTAACAAATAATGCACATTACTAAGACCAAAGACCCAATAGTTTCTAGGCAACTCGTTTAGTATCACACTAGTGTTATGCATTTAGTATTTACCTTCTCCAGCATCTTCAGTTACAATTGTGAAAGTAGCTGGTTTGTTGACAACACCATAGACAAGGCCTGGGCCATAAGCAGACACATGCCCACTACCTCCATAATTCACGAAGAACTGCAGTGGACTCTCTGAAAGTAAGTGACACAGTATCAATGTATTGACCTTAAACTATATTTTACTTTGCTTATAATTTATTGCCAGCTGAAGCAGCATTTAGGGCTAGCCCAAGTGAAATGCCAATTACTCAAACCAACCTACCATGCAGATTGTCCACTCCCATATCACTGATTTTCCAAAATGGATTTACAATAGTTTGCTGATTTTAAAAGCTATTTTTTGGTAGTGGAAACAAAAGTAGAGATCTATCATTTCTCAGCTATATTGCAAAATCCTCTGTACACAGCCTCAATCCTTACTTTGGGAATGACTGGACCATAGACTAGGACAACTCAAATGCTTGCAGACTGGGACTAGAAAAAGGACTACTTGGAAAGATGGTGGAGGCCAATTCAAATGAAGGCTTTCAAAATGGCATTTATTAAAATTTAGAATCATTTAGTGTGCAGGGCTACATGGAAGTGGAAAAGCAATAATTTATGCTTATTTAGAGAGTCCAGTGCAGACAGATGACAGCTGTCTTTACTGTAGCTATTCAGAGTCCAAAATAAATTCCAAATTATTAAATTCCAGTTTATCACCTAAATATTTAAAAACTTGATACATTAACAAAAGCAAGGTGTTATGCATTTGAGAACTGAAGACATGAAGTGTGTTTCCAGACTTGAGAAGCAATTGTGAATACCTGGAATATGACTGCCATTGTATTTGATGTGCATCTCATGTAGTCCAGCTTCAGTTGGAGCATATTTGACAGTCACAGTACCATCTTTGTTATCAATTATTTCTGGCTTAGCAGTTTTGTTTGAAGGCATGCGAACTTCACCTATAGAAAGTACACAGAACTAGTCAGATACAAGATAGTAATTAACTGCAAGTTTAAGAGTCAGACATACAAACAGATCTGTCCACCCAACTAGTCCATGCTAACCAGATATCCTACCCTAATCTAGTTCCATTTGCTAGCACTTGGCCCATATCCCTCTAAACCTTGCCTATTCATATATCCATCCAGATGCCTTTTTACATGCAGTAATTGTACCAGCCTCCATCATCCATACATGCCACCTTCTGCATGAAAAGTTGCTCCTTAAATCCCAATTTTTCCCCTTGCCCTAAATCTTTCCTTTAGTTCTGGACTCCCTCACCCCAGGGAAACAACCTGGGTATTACCCATGCCCAATATTTTATAAACCTCTATACAGTCACCCTCAGACTGAGGCTCCTGAGAAAACAGCCCCAGCCATATTCCACTTTGAGCTGAAGGTCAAACCTGCAACATCCTTTAACATCTTTTCTGAAGCCTTTTAAGTTTCACAACATCCTTCCTTTAGGAGAGAGACCAGAATTGAACACATCATTCCAAAAATGACCTAACCAATGTCCTCTATAGCCACAATGACCTCTTAATTCTTATACACAATGCACTGACCAATAAAAGCAAGCTTACCAAATACCCTCACTATCCTGCCTACCTGGGACCCTACTTTTAAGGAACTAGGAAGCTGCACTCCAAGGTTTTTGTTCAGCATGACTCCCACAGACATCATTAAAGTGTACAAGTCCTGTTCACATTTGCCTTTCCAAAATGCAGCACCTCATTTATCTAAACTCCATCTGCCACTCTAAAGAGAATGTAAGCAAAAAATGCCAAAAACTTAATTCAAAAAATATTCAATGTGGGAAAGTTATTCACAAAATTTCCAAGTGGCATCACTTGACAAAATTTAAATACAAGACAAAAAATCCACTGGTTAATCTTTGTGTAATGCAAAAAAAAAAAACCAAGCTTGAGATTACAAAGAAAAAAGCAAAACAATCTATAAAATAGCTGCTAAAGTGCTAATTCCTTTCGTACTATTTCAAATTTTACTCAGCTGGACAGCAATTAAGCTTTACTGAAAATTTAAGCTTTATCCTTCCCTTCTTGCATTAGGAAGTTTAGATTAGATTCCCTACAGTGTGGAAACAGGCCCTTTGGCCCAGCCAGTCCACACTGACCCAAAGAGTAACCCACCCAGACCCATTTCCCTCTGACTAATGTACCTAACACTATGGGTAATTTAACATGGCCAATTCACCTGACCCTCTCATCTTTGGACTGTGGCCACACAGACCCACACCACTTAGCCAGCAGTGCCAACCACTGCCATTATGCCACCCCATTTAGCTACATTTGGCTTTCATACCAGTAATGCAGTAGATAGCTTTTAGAAAGTATGAGGCCATTGGAAACTTACAGGTGGATCATTTGTATAATTTCAAATTGATAACCAATTCCTCTATATTGAGAAAGTGGACTCAGCTATTTCGAGTGAACAAAAACAGCCGAAAACAAAAGCAAACATTCTCCTGGAGTTCACAAGGACAGTACAGTTTAAAAATAAGATATTGGAGTATGACAAGGCCAGCATTTGTTACTTGACCCTTGCAGGTATAAACTGTTCTGCTGCACTGTTAACAAGGGACAATATGGAGAAGTTCAAACTGGATTATATTTCCTGGAATTTAGATTCAATATACTTAAAATCCCCTAATGTGCGTGGCTTGGGTGAAGCTGGATAGGTAGAGAAACATTAGTGAACCATTTTCTAACCAAGGGATTAGTCTCAACGTTACAGCTGCTGTACCTTTCAGGCATGAAATTGGGAAATTTGTTTTATTAAGAAGGGCAATAGAAATTAACTTTTTAGCAAATAGTTATCACAACATACTTCCAATAGTGCAGAGAAGAATCCTTAAAAAATTAAGGCAAATTTCTTAATCATTTCAATAGCAAAGACTGTACTTAGTGGCAAACTATACCTGTGATTTCCCCTGTCCGGAGAGCAAATGGAATAACAATATCGAAAGGTTTTAAGCCAATGCCATCTAATCCATCAACTGGTGGATAGGCTCCATCAAGAACCTTGGGAACAGAGAGAAAAACTCATTTCAAAAAAGTGAACTATAAAATCAAAGTGTTTGTGACCAAAAACTGTTTACTGTGCAATGAGAAAAGAAAATGACACTCTAGAAACTAAACTAGGTCTATCTTGCAGGTTGCTGAATTGTTAAGGAGATTCCAGGAACCAGTGTCAGGGATTCACAATGCTAGAACAATCAACTATGACAACTGCAAGAGCCAGAAAAGTGGCCTCCCAATGTTAGGGCATGAGCAGGATGCCATTCACTGCTTGATCGATTCAGCTCCAACTGGATTATGTTAGCTGTAACAAGAGGTTTGATTTAACTGAAAGTGTTCATCAGCTATTGCACTTAATTGCCATTGTCAATAGAAATAAAAAAGGATAGAGAAGGAAAAAACAGCATTAGCTCTAGATTGTTGAGTTGTGCCTGCAAAGAACAAAACCATTGAAAGATGTAGAAAGCAAAAGATCAAAATGCAATCTCAATTAGCTAAACAAATTGGCACATTAAATCCTCATTTAACTACACTAATGATTTATTCAACACCACAAACAATTCAGTTTTAGATTGCCAATGTTCTAGCTAAAGCATTATTAAATTCTTCCATTAAAACCACATTTGGACAAACTTAAATTTGTATGTGCACAAGAACTTGAACTTAAGTGCACTAATTAAGACATCACAAGGGAAAAGGAGTATTCCACTTTTACAACATTTGAGTGGAGCAGCAGTTAAAATGGAGAAAGCTGTTCAAGTGTATAATCTAAATCAGATTCTGCTTACACACTGACTGCTTTGTTGCAGAGTGAAGGTCATTGTACAAATCTGATCACTTTAAAACATTTATCTAAATACACCACAGGATCAGGCCTTTCAAGCCTGTGCCAATTCTATTCCTTTAGGTCTGCTACGTTTTGCTAATATCAGTTTCTATCCTGGTTTGCCTATCATGATATGCTTTAAGCATTGCTAACACACCTACCTCCTCCACCAGAAGTGCATTCCAGGTACAGATTTTCTCTGCACTTCTCCCCTAAAAACACCCCCCCCCCCCCAAACCTGGAACCTGTGCCCTCTTTACACTAGCTCAATTTTGGTCAACCCTCAGCCTTTCCAGTGACAGCTTAGTGAAAATTTAGTTAATCCAGGAAGAAATTTAGAAGGTTTATTAAAAAGCTAAATAATCTAATATATGGACCAGACATCAAATATTTGATAGTTAACAATACTATTTAAGATTCCAAGGTGCAGCACAATGGCTCAGTGGTTAGCAGGGGCCTGGTTAGATTCCTGCCTCAGGAGACTGGAGTTTGCACATTCTCCGTGTCTCATGGGTTTCCTCCAGGTGCTCCAGTTTCCTCCCACAATCCAAGATATGCAGGTCAGGTGATTTGGCCATGCTAAATTGCCCATAGTTCATTAGTTAGGGGAAAACGGTCTGGGTGGGTTACTCTCCAGAGGTCAGTGTGGACTTGTTGGACCAAATGACCTGTTTCCATATTGTAAGCAATTTAATCTATTTTTCATTTATTGAAAAGAGGTCATGCTGAAAAGCAAACTGGTAGAAAATTAGGTATATACACAAAATTAATACAATCCCTATTAAAAGTAATATCCAATCAAAACCTTCAAACCAATGCTTCAAATGAGATGAAGTTTCACTTAGTTTTAAATGGCTGATCAGTTATTCATTTTAGATTTAGAGTAGTAAACCAGTATTGGAGCAAGAATTGGCAAAATTCCTCAAAAGCTGACACCTTCATTTACAGATCTTTCAAACAGCCCAGTTGGCACCTACTTAGTCTAAGTTATGAACTAACATGACATTGCTTCACTTATTTTCCAACATCAAGTCATGCCTGTCATCTTTTAGGAGAGGAGATAAAGTGTTGATTTATCAATTCATGCAAGCAATAGGAATTTCTGGCCCATTGCTTCCCAGTCAAATCCATACTTCAGCTGACAAATGTCTATGAAATGAACTGCAAAAGGAGGAACAAAAAAAACTTAAAAATCAGTCAAAAACACCATTAACATCAGCCAAAAAGCTGAAAACTAAATTTTCCAACTGTCATTTATAAAAATTTGCTGCTTACAGTTCAGCATTTCAGGCTCCAAACAGGAATTTATTCAGCATTTGCATCTGAAGGTTAATTTTCTTGTTAAATTTGCAATTAGTGCACTGTTAGAGTTTTGAATGCCCAATGCACACAAGACACCATATTTCACTCTCAACCTACAAGGGACTGTGTAATTGAGATATTGTATCTTGAACAACCAAAGCCCTGATAACATTAAACCACAAGTGAGACAGACAGACAGACACAGATATTCACCTGTTTAAAACAGTTTAACAACAAAATTTACAGTAGCTAACTCTGGACAGAAAAATCATTTGGAAAGGAAATGAAGCAGTCCAGATGGCAGGTCCCAGCAAGCTGTGAACACTAGCTTTGGAGGAAAAAAAACAGGAGAGGAAGAGAAAGTTCAATGTATTAAAATCTGTACCCATGGTTGGAAGCCAGGGGGATATGCATTTAGAGATTGCTGTTGCACCAGCTGCTGTTGCACCAGCTGCTGTGGCACTACTGGAACTTCATCTGTGGCCTAGGTGAATGGCAAATAGCAAGTTAGTTTTTTGTCAAAAACATTTGAACAATTTAATTGAATTGCCATCTAGCTGTTTAGCTTGTCATTACATTGTCAAAATTCATCCACGTGGACTAGCATTTAATTTGGTAACTGGCTGGATTTAACAAAGTCAATAAAATACATTAGTATTCAACATAAACACCAGTTTTCATTTATTAAACCATAGCACAGTGTACTGCCACCTTTTTAAAACCATCCTCATTATTGTAAGTGAAAAGCATCTTAACTTACAGCATGGGCCATGTATAAAATCTGTCACACAAACTGGTACCTTAAAGTTTCTGGTAAACAGATGTGCAATCCATAAAAGGTGACAAGATAGACCAACCACAGAAGAAACTTTTGAAAATACTTAATTTATTTTGGGGGTGGAGGATGTGATTAAGTCACCATCTTGCATTCATAAAAATGAAGTTGAAGCAGAGGAGGACATTTCACCCATTATACCCATGCTAGTCAAACTATCCTGCCTAATCCCACACTAGTTTTTGTTTGTAGCACTGAAAATTGCTTTGCAGTGGTTTGACATGATAAGAATTTGATTCAGGCAGTCAACTCAACAACCACTACTTGACAGAAACCCTCAATTCCCCTTTAATCCTTTTCAAAAAGAGGAAGGAATTTGTAGTGCAAGAGTTCATTAGGCATGTTGACCACCCACAAAATTTGGTTTAGGATGCAGATAACCTTTTGCTCAAACTTATGAACCACCACAGTATAGAAAATCACTCTCCATTTGTGCATAAAGAAATGTAACTGTGCTTGTTACATGTAAATGGACATAGGAGGGGGAAATTATGAACACAGTAATATCAGATGACCTCTGGATTATAAATGAGTGTAAACAAACTGGAGAAGACAGACAGAACTTAAAGGTGGTAACCTATTAACAAAAGCCTACAAGCAAATTGACGCCAAAATATTTAAGGTCAATAAATATATTCTAATAAACAGAATTCATGAAATGTGTGGTTGGAGCAAAGTCAAATAGGTCATGATAATATATTTTGTTCTGTATTCTTTGGCTTTTAAGAAAGGTATGCCAAGAGTGATAAAGATTAAACTATAAGACTATTAGAACAAAATGCAGTACTTGACAAAAGACATTTATATCACTGACTAGTGGTGTATGGATTAATTGTTTTTTAGTTGAGGAATATTAAATATAAAAAATACTTAAGTAGCTCCAATGGATATCAAAGCAGCATTTATGGAGATATCTTCATGTGGAAACAGTTTAAATTAGTGGTGTAGGATGCAAAACTTGGACAGTACTCTTTCAGGATGCTGAAAGATTGCAACAAAGTATGGAGAGACATTCACTGGAGTTTTCAAATATTTGGAATTCTATTTAAACTGGTATGAGGTGGTTTGAGGTGAAAGATGAACACAATTTGGCATGCTTGCATTTATGGATCAGTGCAAGAGTTAAGATGCCATATTGCAGCTGTGCAGAACAGAGACCACTTTAGAATCTGAATTCTTGTCTCTGTTATAGGAAAGATAAAGTTGAATGGCTTCAAACAAAAATTTACAGGATGCTACTGGGATTGAAAGGTAAGATCTATAGGGAGAGGTTGGCACTGGCAGAAGGTCATTTTTTGATGGGTGTGGGGTACTGTTTGCATGGAGAAAGAATTCCACTTCAAGCCTTTCAGCAAAAGGCTGTGCTAAGAGGTCCACATTTGCAAAGTGAAGGTTTCAACACCAGAAACATTTTTCCCCACCCAAGCTTGGTAAATTTAGAACAAAAACCAGGGGAAGTTCTGATATACAAACATTATCCTTCAGCTAGAGTATTTAGTTTAGATTTGGATGCATTAGCAGGAATTGGCCATTCAATAAGATGGCTGATATGATTGTAGATTTGCAGGTTTCACTCTTACCACTGCCAGAACCTTTCAACCATGCACAAGAATCTCCCTCTACCTTTAAAAATATTCTAGGACTTGGAATTCACTACCTGTGTCTTTGGAAAGACACTGGACCCTCAATTACTTTATCCATTTTAATAGGCAACTCCCAATTTAAAAAGCATCTGGGGTTGCAGTTTATCTTCAATAGAGAAACCAGGTACAATTTATACTTCAATGGAGAACAAGTTTGAAATGATGCACTTCAAAATTACTCCATAATAGATCTTTTCTTCCTCTTGCAATCAAGGAATTTATGTGGCACATTTGTGTCAAACAAAATGCTTGTCCAGGTTTCATTCTGAAAAGGATGCACTTTTACAAAAAAAAGTACATGCAGCTCTACTGCGCAAAACTACCCTGTTGTCACCTCAGACTACACACATGGATTGTTGACTTACATGCCTGGGTTACAGATTCATTGTTGGGCATGCCTGTTCAATCAGGAAGACTATGGAACTGCTGGGTTAAGGAAGAATGGAAGTCTGCTCGACAGTAAAGTAGTTTCCATCACCAATACTAAGTTACCCCCCCCAACCCAGCTACTTTAGACAAGTAATTGCTCATTTGGACAACTGCATTGCAAGAGATGTCCCATTCTTCATTATGAAAAAGACAAATAGAAGGCAGCTCACCACAACACTGAATGGACTGTTGGCAACATCCACTCCTCCAAAGCGGACATAAACAACATATGCTCCTTTTTCTGGTGCTGTATAGAAGATGTTGTAAGTTCCATCATCGTTTTCAATAACATCTGCCTCCACTTCAGTGCCATCAGGAGTGCAGATTGTGCAGGTGACTTTACCCTTGCCTGCAGCTTTGGCGTCCACCGTCATTCCAAGTTCATCACCCAACTGAACAGTAGGTCCAAGACCAGAACCT
This sequence comes from Chiloscyllium plagiosum, assembly GCF_004010195.1. Taxonomy (NCBI): domain Eukaryota; kingdom Metazoa; phylum Chordata; class Chondrichthyes; order Orectolobiformes; family Hemiscylliidae; genus Chiloscyllium; species Chiloscyllium plagiosum. The sequence goes on along the minus strand of NC_057727.1, from coordinate 33,529,799 downwards.
TAAAAAGAAAATTAGTGTAACTTGGAGTTCACATTTTAAGCACACTTAAATTTAAGCAAGTTGGGAAATCTGGCGATCATTTGTTTTAATTTAAACTATTTCACAATTCCTTTTAAAAAAGCTAAGCCTGCAAAATCACTAGTCTTAGTTTTAATGGAATGGGAATACTAGGGGGGAAAAGTCAGCAGTTAGAGGGTGGTGTTGCAGAGTTGTTTCCTCAAACTGGAATCCAGCTGGTTTTGGTACACCTACAGTGCTGTTGACAAGTTCCAGGTTTTTGGATAAGTGACAGCAAAGTGATGACAATATTGTTTAGATCAGAATGGACAGTGGCTTGCAGGGAAGCTGGGGAGGAGGTTGGGTGTGGTGTCAGTCTGTCTTAAAGATATCAAAATAAAGTAAATACTCCAACATGTTCCTGATTCTACTCCAATGTAGTTGGGTTCTCAAAAGGGCTGTGAATTAGCACTATCTACACAACTGTACGGGATCAACCCAATCAGTAATTAATACACCACTTATGACAAATCACTTTCCAGGTATTAATTCCACATTCCATTAAAAAAATTGGCTCACATTAGTGAAAGCATTGCTACAAGTCTCATGACACCAAATTAAAACTGGCATTCACCTGACATTGTACACTTGCTAGCATCACCAGTAGCTGCTGCACGGATTCGGTAAGGGGATGCTGGGATCTCATCACCTCCATATTTGATTACAATAGTATAACGTCCAGTCTTGTCTGGTATGTAGGAAACTTTGTAGGTGCCATCATTATTATTGTGGATATTAGCTTTCTTTGGCTTCCCTTCTTGGTCCTTTGGGCAAAAAAAAAATCTTTATTACAACAGGATTAACCCTCATCCAAAACATTAAGTATTTCAGATGCTGTTGAACTAGAAGTCAATTATCACTGGGTAAATTCCATTGTTTCCATAACATTGGGTATTTTCACGTTTACCATGAAGTTTAAACAGGTCATTGTATGATTTGTTCCACAAGAGAGAAGTTGCCTTTTATGTACACAGACTTTAAAATAGATACTCAAATCTATGAAAACATGGTTCCAACCTACTCAAGAATGGCATTCTGGAGGTGGGTATTTTTGCCCCAAAGTGGTAGAAGATTCACCAGATTCAGTCAGCTGCACTAACTTGCACCATGATAACAAATGAAGTCTCATGCTTGCCCTTGCAAATTAAAACATTGATATGTAAAAACAACTGTGAAGGACTGTTTGAAAAAAAAAATTGTCATGCCCTTACAAACATCAATGCAAGTTAAATTTTTAAAAATCAGCAGTGCTTTATTATAGAAAAAGTCAAATAAAAACTTGTAGTTCTGCTATTAGACATTAGTTATGCACTGCTTCACACACAAAAAAAGAGAAACCACACTTCTGGACTTCTTGCCACACTTGCAATTCATTGCCAGTGATCAGAAAGGCTGTGTTGTGCAGCACCTATGTTACTTTCTACAAAGTGACAAAGAAAAGTAACCTGTTTACACGAAATTCCCTGAAGGCATTTTAAAAGCGTGCTGCTCCACATACAGCTGCTAACTTAAAATGATCCAGTGCTAGCATTTTCACTGATGTGGGAAAACGTCTTTGATCTTTAGAAGCTTTCCACTAGTTTACTGCACCTAGACAATTCACTACACTTGCTCTTTAAATACACAAAAACTTCGTGTTTATCTCAAAAGATTGGTCACCAAAATTCCAAAAAACCAACTGAATCCCATACAAATCATATTTCCTTAACAAAAATCAGTTTAGAGTTGCTGCTCTATTTTAGGTTAAGCCATAATGTTTGCACAAGCCTAGTAGCACTTAGGCTGGGATTATCTAGTTATTTAGGATTATGTTTTAACTACATTCTCCACTTTTTCCATAAGGCACAGCTAAGAGAATCATTCATACTTTGATGGTGGGATTAAGATTCAAAAGACAAAATAACCTGTCCAAACCAATTTTGGATCAACTTAAAAGCCCTCCTGAAGGGCTTATGCCAGAAACAGATTCTCCTGCTCCTTGATGCTGCCTGACCTGCTGTGCTTTTTCAGTGACATGTTTCAGCTCTGATCTCTAGCATCTGCAATCCTCACTTTCTCCAACTTAAAATAGTCAGGTTGAAAAGTAGTGAGCATGTGCTCAGTTGTCAGCCAAACCTAGTTGTAGGCTATTCTTATCAAAATGCAAGAAATATTTATTTTGGTACAGGGTCTTGAATGCAAGAACAGACATCAGTATTTAAAACAAATCAGGACAAGCAGCTTACTCCTCACGCGCTTCTCAGCTGCAGAGCATCAGTTTTAAAATTGCCTGGTTTTACCATAGACCTACACCCATTCAATTCAAAAAACAAAAAAGGGAAATAAAACCTACAGTTACGTGTACTGAAAGGAGGCCTTCTCCAGCATCTTTAGCATCAATGGTAAATTCTACTGGTAGACTAGCTGGTACACCAGATGTGAGGCCAGGCCCACTGGCTTTCACTTTGCTGGCATCATGAGTTGGTAGCACCTTCACCCTGAAAGGACTAAAAAGGAGACTGGTAATTGATCTGGCATAGAGAACAAAAAACAAACAAAATCAAGAATCAACTTCCATTTTAGTTAAATGTAACTTCAACAGGAACCACATTTGACAAAAAGCAGGAAAAATCTTTAAAGTTGTGAAGTCTACTTTTTTTCCAATAAAATTGCACTTTTCAGTCCACCAGTGGTGTGCACATTTCGTTACACAGCCAGAACTAGAACACAGAGCCATGTTTGCTGTTATTGAGGGCAACAGATTGCCACAACTGCAAATGTTTTACTGCCATTGTAGCAAATTTGCATTGTACAAAACCACATTAAATTGAGCTTTCAATTAAAGCATTAGGACAATGTGCATAGAGACAATTTGAATTTTCAGAAATTGCCACAGGCTGACCAGCTTTGTGCTATCTGCTCCAATGCCAATTCAGTCAGCTAACCTCCCACAAAAAAATGTGCACGCAGTCAAAAACTCTGCAAAATGCACTTCAGATCACAGGATACAAGGCTAAACAACAATAGTCTTGGAGAATTCATATATACACATCTGTGACAACATGTAGAGCACATGACCACCATTATGGAGAATCCATGCATTTACTCATTTCCATTAGGTGAGATGTCTTAGCAATCACTAGATTAATCCAGAGACAAAGCATGGAGGACAAAATCCTGCTATGGTGACTAACTTGCTATTATCTTAAAGTAATGACTAAAAATAGTTATCAAAAGCTTATCTTAAAAATCCATTAGATTTTTAAAGGTGTAAACCGAAAAAGAGTGAATTACTTAGGAGATTAAATCTTATTCATCTGTAGGAGGATACTACTGTCCATCTCATTACTCAGATGGAATGGACCTGCCTTCAACTGCAAAGCTATTGTTTGGTGCAGGTGCACTCTGATTGTCACCGAGTCAAGTGGCTTTAGGAGGAAACCTTCAGATAGACAATGGTTCTCAAATGTGGCCAGTGTTTATTGGTCACCGGTTGGAAGTTACTGTTGAAGCAGCTTCGGTAAATTGTAATTATGCTGAGCAAGTCACTGCTATTAAAGCACTTCCTTAGCAAAGAGCCATTCCAAAACAGACTTGTTAAATACTTAACTGGATCCCTTTGCACTGATGCACCCAGGTTTCCCCTAAAGATTCAAGCAACTTATATGGGCTGAGATTTCTCCAGTCTTTCACTATGCTTGCAAAGCAGTCAGCTTGATCCTCCACACTGCAGATTGGTATCACCAACTTATAGCTAGGTTGGGTCAGGACTGACTGGTTCTAATATCTTTTGACTCGAGGCTTACATTTAAAAGACAATTGACATCTGCTTAGAGTATTTAATTAATAGGTGTCAACTTAAATATCAATTGAAAATTGGAGTGTCAAGTCTGTAACGGCCTACAAAATCAAAACCTAAATAAATGATCTGCTTAACAGGGCCACTCCCCCATGCTATCCTGTAGTTTCTGCCAAGAAATTGCTATTCACTGCTATTTTTTTAAATAGCAGATAAAAATAGATAACCCTTTGAAAAGCACACTGTTGCAAGCTAGGACAGAATAATAAAATGTTCATCAATACTTCTAATTAAAATCCTATTTTTGGCATCAAAATATGGCCAAGATAGGTGCAAATGAGATTCATCTGGGGAGGTATTTTATAAATTTACAAGGCAGATTACTGTCAAGTTGTGCAAGCAGAGGATACACTTTGGAGAATAAACCCAATACAACGAAATGAACTTGGAAATGTACTAGTTGGCAATTTGTTTTTATAAAAAGTCAGCCAATGCATCAAGGGAACATTGTATTCTTTTATTAGTCTTTAATGCAACAGTTCTGTAGAAAGTGATAAATAGTATCAAACTCTGCATTGCTCATCCTTGAAGTTTCTAAATATTACCTGCGAGGAATGTCTTCATCTCCATACTTCACTGAAACAGAATATGGCCCTTCAAGTGAAGGAGTGTAGCTGACTGTGTGAGTGCCATTACCATTATCAATGACTTCAACAGGCTCAATTAGGCCTGGAGGAGAGAGGAGAGACAAGAAAAAGTCAAAACTAAAGCAAAGATGTGTTTTGATTAATTCAGGTAGTCAGTTGTGCATACAAAGCTGGTTAGTGGTGTTTTAAGAACAGTTCACTGCCTTAAATCAGTACCCAATGTTGCAAAATGGAGCAAAACCTGCAAAGTCAATAAGCGTTAAGTTTTAGTACACTTAAATTTGACACATTGGGAATTGGAATTAAAAGAATGCTACACATGAATAATTATCTGTAGCAAATCCTAAAAACTAGGAAGTTGAGGAATTCCAGTCAACTGGGATCTTTGCTACATGGAGTGTTAGCACACCAAAAGATAGAGATAAAAATAAGTTTTTAAAATCTCATATCAAAACATTACAATGGCAAAATTTCAAACCAGGAACAAACCCAAACCAAATTAAGAAAAACAACTTTCAAGCAGCTGAAGGGTTGAGGAGAATTTCCTACCATTGTCAGGAATGAGAATCATGACAATAGAAGCTGTGAAGCAATCTGTCATTCAAGATTCTTTAATATTTACAGAAGCAGGTCCAGAATTTAGAGTAAACTGCATCATGTCAAAATTTGTCAAGGCAAGACATGCAACATGGACTGATTGGTTTTCATTTGAACATGGGAATTAGAGAAGCTGGGAGGGGCTAAAATCAACAGTAGGATTTTTAGAATGGGACTTTCAAAACATCATTAAAAACACAAAACTGGGTTAGAGTGACAACATGGAGCTAAAATTCTACGTGAAGCATTAGGCCTAGCAAGTTCTACTTTGCCCCAAAACAAAAGCAGACAGGACCAGCACAACTGTTCCCGGCCATATGCCCACCACCTTTCTTGCCTTGAGATTAAACGGCTCAAATCCAAACCTGTCTCACTGTCATCGTTCTTGATCTCTCCTTTAAAGAAGTCTGTAATCGTTTTCAGAGGACTGCGCCATGGTTGGGGCTGTGCCTCACCAACTAGAACAGAAAACCTTTAACTTGCAGCAAATTGGAATAAGTCACTGATAAAGGGTGACAAGTGATACCCTTACCAAAAACAGTACAGCATTTCCTAAATGTGCAATGGGTCAAAAAAGTAGAATTTTTTAAAATCCCACTCCCAACTTAAAAAAGTTTACTTCATTTAAGCTATACTATGTGGAGAGTCCTAATGCTCTCTTCTACAGGATCTATTTGTACACATCTGCAAGTGCAATGACTTGGCTTTGAATCCGTTTAGTGACACTTGCCCAATATAACCTTACCTTTTGGTCCCAACACAGCTACTTGAAGAGGAGCTTTCCCAGCCTTGCTACAATCCACAGTGAAGCATTGTGGAACTTTGGCTCTTACACCTGAACTCAGCCCAGGTCCACTACATTTCACTTTGCTTGGATCCACAATATCTTTGACTGGTACCTTAAATGGGCTACCTAAAAACAAAACATGCAAAGTTTTGAACTTTGGATAATGGTACTCAAGTTTTAATACAAAGTTTACGCAAGGAGATAGAGCCTTCATTTAGTCTTAAAAAGGCTTGTTTAAAAATGGACAATTACAAGAATACACTTACACAAATACAATGTTTTAGCTATAAATCAATGTTGCTGTTATGAAAAAAAAAGTCTTACATTCCAAAAATCAACTTATCACAAGGGCCAAGTGTTCTTAGATCTGGAAATATTAAGCATTTCTAATAAAAACTTGCAAGTGGAACAGTTTTTGAAATGGACTGGAGGATGAATATTGAACCAGGAAACATTAATTCTATGTTATGGCCAAACAGAATTTCCTAATTAATGAGTTACATGAATAGGTTGACACTTACTGTCGAAAGGTATTCATGTAGGCAACAAAGTCAAAATTTGACTTCATTCCTTGACTCTAAAAACACAGCCATTGAAAATGTTACCCAAAGTTGAGATACCAGAAAATTTACTTTTCCAAAATGTGCAATTGATTGACGAGCTAGTCAGCCAAAACTATAGGTCCCCTCTAGGTGGTGGCGCTGGAATAGTCATTGAAAAAGGCATAGCTTTGCCCAAGAGTTAATAATCATGTCATTCTTAGTTTGTCAAGTGGTGCAGAGAGATAGCTTTACCTGTTATATGCTGCCCTCCATAGGTAATATTCACATCATATTCACCAGGAGTGTAGGGAGTGTATTCAACACTGCAGCTACCATCTTTGTTGTCCTTGCAAGAGATCTTTGCTTCAGAAGGTCCTTCAACAGTAATCCCAAGGCCACCAGTTCCTGCTCCTCTGTGTCACAGAATTTCATCAAGATGAATTCAAGACTAAGCTAGTAATTAATACCTAACCACAAGTAGATCACAGCATAACTGGCAGACAATTACAACTCAAAAGTGGGCAAATTATAGTGTTATTATTCAAACTGAAATAAATTGCTCAATGGCAGTGATGTTACTGCAAAAATAGGAACATGCAGTATTGATAAACAGGCCAACATTTAGACCCAAGGAGTGGAGTTAAGAAAATGCCCATTTGGAGTTCAATAAACAAATAGCAGTTTTATCTGATGGCATCAGACATGGATAGAGAATGCAAAGTGGTAGTTGCGGGGGGGGGGGGGTGGGGGGGGCAGGGGGCAAGAAAGGTTAACTTTTTTGGTTCAGTAAAAAAAAAAAATTCATAACTTCAGAACAGCATCTCTTTGCTTATAAGAAACTTAAAAACATTGACTGACTCTCCATGGGATGCTGCCAGACCACTGCAGCAGGGCCAACATTTCAGTCTTGCAGTTCTGGCATTTTGCCTTTATCACGTATCCAACCAAATGAAGAGATCACAAATGCAGGGAACTTTGTGATCAAGCAATGTCTGGCTCTCAGTGCCTAATCTCCAAGACCCAATAAAGGTATTAATTACCTTGTTACAACAGAGAATTTATTCACTTTATTGGTCAAGCCCTCTTGCAGTCCAGGTCCACTTGCTGAGACACGTGAAGAATCACATCCTTCTGTGACCCCTACCTTGAATGGACTATTTGGAATTGGTGCATCATCATATGTTACATCAACAGTATGTACACCTGCACAAAAACAAATTTTAGAATTTCTGGATGTTAGAACCTCTACCTTGTCACAGCCCTGAAACTAAAAATAAAAACTTACAACTGCTAAAGAACAACATTTGTGAAATAAACTATGGATGGAGCCAAAAAAGGTAAATCTAGGGTCAATGGTTTTCCAGCAAATTGTGATAACAGAACTTTAGGCCTCTGGTCAAAGTTCTCATTTTATTACAATGGTGTGGTATGCATCCTTTTGCCCAGTCTTAGGCATCCCATTTGTGTAATGAAGTATCCACTCATTTTAACCTTAAATTCTGAAACAAATGAGGTAGAGAGTCAAAAATGATATCTTAGAGCTAGGTGATTTGAAAGGGAAAGGACACAAGAGTTTTACAATGCCTTCTTACACAAGTGTCTTCCCATTGTACCTTTTTCATATGGTGTGTATTCCACTGTATATATTCCATTCCCCTTGTCCATGATCAGGCAATCGGTGCTGGCTCCTGAAGGATTTGCTATGCTTGCTCTAATGTGGTTTCCTCCCACTTTGGTCAGTGAACTAGCATCTACTGTAAAGTCAGTTGTGGCATCACAGAAAACTCCTACATGAAAATATACAAAATTAAGGAAAACACATTTAAAACCAAAAGAGGTGAATACCATGGCTGCTTATCAGCCATTGCTGGACAACATGGTTATGGACCAGAATTTCCCATTTTGCTTCAATTCCACATTAAGATCACCTACAGCTTCCCTGAACAAGGTTGTAGATATGACCAGACTAGGAAGAGACTGTTTTTAAAGTGAAAATTAAGGACACAGGATCCAAAAGGGTCAGTTGTAAATCACAAAGTGATCTGACATAAGTAGTCACTCAAGGTATGGAAGACTACTAGCCAGAGTCATGGTTTGCCTACGAAAGTTTAAGTTTAAAACAGTGGAATTTAGAAACCTTGGTGATTTGTACAAATCTCAATACTGTACACTTGTGCTAGTAAATTTCAAAAGTTTTAAAAAAGGTGGAGATTTCTACCTTAATCCCCAAGGTGTAAAAAAAGTGTAACTTCAAAAGCTACAATTGACAAAAAAGTTACAGGACTTAGGTTTTCAGGAACCTGTTTTTAAAAACTGTGTTCTAGCCCCTCTTGTAAGAAACTAAAAAAAGTTCAGAACTGAAATACTGAACTAGCAAGTTCTACTTAAAACAATGTTTTATTATACCTCAACTTGCTTACAAATTGGAGAGAACAAATGTTTGTTTTGCTGACACTTCACATGGGTAAAATTGTTACTTCACTTATTCCACAGTTAAAATGCAAGTGGCAGACAGTTTGACTGACAGTACAATTTGCAGCCAAAATTAAGGGTCTGGTTTAATCTATACTTGGAAGGATCTGCACCAGGTTTTGGTTTGTTCAGATGCTGGAGCCCAGTTTGAAATGGAAAAAGACTGGTTAAGTGACAAAGCTATTATTTCCATTTTAGAACTGGTCAAAATTAAAGCCAATGTTCAACTATAGGGAAGCCATCCTTAGCAGGATGTCCAGCCTGCTACAAAGCAGCAAACCTTTTACCACTAAAAAAGTGCACAGATCTGAAGTCATGCTGTCCACTAGTCAATTATGACATGTTAAGTCTTGTATTTATTGTTCAAGTGTTTCTAATACAAACTCTAGCAGTGGTCAGCTTGACCCTGAAAGTTAATCCACTTTTTACACAACTGCAAGTTTTGCAAAATGGTAATAAAAATTTTCTTTAATGTTTAATTTTTTTTTTAAGCATCACTTCCTTAACAGGGAAGATGTTTTTAATTTTAACTGAATGGTGCTCTTCCCATTTGATGGGCTTTTCCAGTGTTGCAAGTGAAAAAAATTCTAAAATATCAAAAATACAATCAAATATTTCAACACATCACAAGTTGCTAGCTGGAAGATGCATTCTTGACTGGAAACAGGAAATCCCTCCCTTAAGTTACCATGGTTCAGATTGATGCTCATGATTTTATAGCCAGTATTTAAAAAGCAACTATTTTTACCTCAGTTAATTTGGACACCTTTTGACTGCTGTTATAATTTACATCCAAAAAATGAATCTTAAACCCAACACTAGTCAAAGGGCCGCAAGTCAGTCACCTTGACCAAATTACCAGACAGATCAGCTGGCCACATTACAGCTGTTACTAGAACCCACTGTGCAATAAGTTCTAAGCTGATTAGTACAAATATCAGTGTTATAACCAATGCAAAGATTTCTCAGCTTCGAGAATAGAAGGATAGAGAAATTAGTGTACTCACCACGTCCTTCAATTCCAGGTCCATATACTTTAACATCACTAGTATCAATTGCTGGGTCCACCTGTAACTGTGCTGGAAACTTGGGCACTGGTTGCCCTCCATACTTTACTGCAATTGTGTGCGGACCATGTTGAAGTGGAATGTAGCTGACAGTGTGAGTACCATCACCATTGTCCTGAATATGGGCTTCAGCTTTAACACCCTTATCTGATACTGGTTCTATGGTCAGTTCACCAGGACCAGCTTTGGAACAGTCAACAGTAAATAGTGCAGCCTCTCCAACTTTGCCACGTTCCAAACCAGGACCAGAGGCAACAACTTTGGAAGGATCAAATGGTAACTGCACATCTGCTTTGAATGGAGAACCTGGAATATGAGTGTCTTCAAACAAAATGTTGATAAGATATTCACCAGCTTCGTTTGGTAAGTAAGAGACTGAACAGGTCCCATCCCCATTATCAGAGCACTCAATCTTAGCTTCACATGGGCCCTCTACAGTAAGGCCTAGCCCACCAGTACCAGCTCCTTTAGTGTCAATAGTGAATTCAGCAGATTTGCCAACAAGGCCACTTGTGAGGCCTGGACCATAAGCTTTTACCTGTTTAAAAAAAAAAGTACTGAAAGTTATTTTTAAAACTCAAGCACACCCTTTATCTTCCTTTTACTTTGCAATGCCTTTTGCGCACAATCGAATAGTGCAGTAGAAAGGGAAGCCATTCAGCCTCATCTCTGCCAGTTCTTTCGAATCAAACCCCAGTCAGTCCTACCAGTGCCCCCTCACCTCCCCCCACCCTCCAAAAACTTCTTGCCAAACATTTATTCAGTTTACTGAATGATCTAAACTTGTATCAATGACAATTAAAGAGTGAACTAAAAAAATTATTTCTGGTTCTTTTGAAAAAAATCTGATACAGGAGTTAAACCTGGGCCAGATTGATCTTCTGTTGCTGGTGGCAGTTTCTATTCATTCTAACCAACCTTTAAAATGGTATATACCTCCAAATCTCATCAGGTTTCTTAACTCAGCTTTCCAATAATCCAGCAGGCAACCTTCAACCCTGACAGCCTTCACATTTTACTGGGGCTTGGAATTATAAACCTTAGTCACAGTAAAATTGAGCTGGTTTACAGCACAGTTCAGCAGAACACTTTACTCTTTATAAGAGGCCAAATCATAGCATTGGATTGAGATGCACTTCAAATCACTGCTTACATCAGATGGATTTACACAGCTTGGTTGCTCATTGTAGTCTGCAAAGTAGAATTACATTCAGACTGCAATATCCAGATCTGACCTTTAAAATCACTCCAAAACAAGAACCTCTTGATCTTGAACTCTTATCCCATTGGAAGTGAAACCTGGAGCCAAGTTTTACAAAATTTAAGTAGCACCAACTAGTTCATCTACTCGAAACAGATGTTAACAGAAACACTACATTGAGTGACAAATACATGTTTTTAAAAAACTTAAGTGGTATGTCACTGGTAATCCATGCTCTGGCAACATGTCCACTAAACATGGGCTCAATTCACTAAAGCATGGGGATTTTGCTTTTTCATTTAAAGGGTTACACAGAACAGGCCCCAATTCATTTAAGGGCAGACGAGGGAGACTGAGGCCATGTTAAAAAGGAGATACATTAACCAAAACACCAACTTCAGTTTGCCTCTAGAGGTGCACCCACTGAACTGGCCTCAGCAAACGGCCATCAGAAACAGGGTACCTTTCAGACAGAGGTCTCCTCACCTGCAGAAGAAATAAAAGCCTGAACGTTCACAGGTCTTTACTCCATTCAAAACAGGTGGCATGGAAACTGGCCTACTGAAGCTACAAATTTTGCAGAATAGTGTAGTCAATCTTTCCATCCTGGTGTAGGAACCTGCTCAAGGTTTTGTCCAATTTCAGATGGAGATGGACTTTCTCTCGTTAATTCTGATTGTGACAACATTCAGCATATGACAATTAGTTGATTTAATAGCTGGCTGTAAAGAGGCCAACTAAAGTTTTGCAAAACATGACAGTCAAATTGTTCAACTTCTTACCCTCATACTTAGAATGTTGTTTTTTTTAGTCTCAAATAAACAATGGTTTTCAATTATGTTTCACCAAATTAGAGGCTTTTGCAGGGGTAAATTGTTCACTAAATCACCAGATTCATGTTGATCAAGATGGCAGAGGTCAATTTTATGTTCTACTTCTACATCACAGCTTCAGCCCAAGGCAACTGCAGCTCTGGATCTTCATTAGGAGCAGCTTACGGGCTGTGCACACTGCTGAGGGACTAACCAGGATGCAGAAGGCACTGCATGGACAAGCCTGTAATTTGGATACCTGGAAGCAGCCCATTTGTATGCCATGTCCAGGGTGAAGGGCAGGAGAGCCAGGGCCCTTCTAAACTGGTCTCCATGGTGTATACACACTGCTGTGATGAGCTCTGTATGAATCCTCCCACCTCAAAAACCTTTGACTCCTGACTAGAGGAACACAGCTCCAATGACAACTTTCTGGAAAAGTACACAAAGCCAAATGCAGCTGCAAATTGCTAAAGATCTCTCTCCTTTCACAGATTCAAACTAGAATCAAAATGGATATTTAGTTTTATTTACTTAACGTAATACTCTAGTTGAAAATCTCTACCAGGATAGAGATACTTTAAAAATGATTTTAACATGGGAGCACTTACCACCTTATCATAAAAAGAGTTAACTAGTAACTTTCACCTGCTTTTACTGTTACAAAAAAAACATTTGAACTTTATTGCTAAGCTTGGTTTGTATAGCCTAGAACAGGATAGGTACATGGCCCAGAGCAAAAAAGTCTGGACTTGAACACTTACCTTGGAAGGATCTGGAGGTAGTGCAGCATCCACAGTGAATGGGCTGCCTACAATTGGATTCTGGTCATACATCACATCTACAGAGTATAAGCCTTCTTCCTTGGGAATGTACTTCACTACACAAGCATCCTTGCTTGTAACTGGCTCGACTACACAGGTCACGGGTTTCTGTGAAGGGCTATAAATCTTGACATCCACATTACCCTGACCCCCTGCTCCCTTGGTGTTTATGGTGAATTGCTGATCTTTCCCAACTTCTACTCCTAAATGGAAACAAGATTAATTACAAGTCACAATCCAAATCAAATACATTTCTAAAACTGAGCAAGTCTCTAGTACACCATTCTTCAAATAGAGCAAATATATCACAAGGTGCCGGAAGAAAATAGATTTATTTTAGTTAGTACTGCAATCATGCAAGTTGATAGAAAAAGTAAACTAAGTTAACATTTAAAGACAGTTGATAATCAAAGTATCAAATTACAAAACAACCTACTTTTAAACAGATGCACAGCATAGAAACAGATCCTTTGGCCCAACTCATCCACACATTCTAACCTCACCTAGTCCCATTTATCAGCATTTGGCCCATATCCCTCTAAACCCTCCTTATTCATATATCCATTGGAGGTGCCTCCTGAGAAAAAAAAGTGAGCCAGAGGCACTGAGATGACTGGCAAGATTAAAAAAGGCAGGACCTTCAGTGACCTCAGCCTACATAAATTGAACTCATACTTGGCACTGTACATCACAAGCCAATGAAGTGAACCAACACCCATTGAATATGTGGCACTAATTGAATACATTGGAGTATTTAGTACTGAACTTGCAATGTTCAGTTCTAAAATAGAATTTTAACCAAAGCCAACTAACTGAACATCCTTTAAAAAGTAGTAAAACATGTACATACTGTTTTCAAGACCATTAACCATGACCTTGCTCATGTCCAGTGGGTATGCTACATCAATGTTGAAGGGACTCTTGGGAATTGGATCACCACCATAAGTCACAGCAATTCCCATGTTACCCTGCAAATACACATTAACATAGTATTTTATTCACTTAACACAAGTCACAGCAGTTCTGTCTTAAGCTCTTTCCATGTGAAATTAACAGCAAACACTACTAAAGTCCAAAATAGGTGAATAAGCACCCACCTGCTGTGTTGGTGTATATTTGACAGTCTGAGAATAGTCATAATTGTCAATTATTTCAAAGTCACAGACAGCCTCTCCTTTTGTAGGCCCACTGAAGCGTGCATTAAGTGGAGCCTTCCCAGCACCCTTTGTAAATACAGTGAAGTGTGTTGGTTTCCCAAGTTCCACTCCTGTCCATTGAAAAGAACATATTCAGATATGGAGCTCCAGTACACTTGCCCCAGTAGTTAACTGCTTGGGATGGGGAAGAACACTAGACCAAAGGTTGGTCAACTGCATGTTGTAAACCTCCATCCCCAGCCATCTGCTTCAAAAGCAAACTTCAAAAACACTAAAATCTACTTTCTCACAAATGAATTCACAAGTTTGTCATCCAGCCAGGATTTTGAATGGCTAGAGACCACCAAGGAATACAGAAATAATGAGCAACAGCAAAAAAGTTTTAAAATCCTACTGTTAGATTGCAAGAGGCCATTTAGCCCATCACATATTCACAGGCTCTGTAGCAGTGTTCCAGATGCACAAGGTGGTGGAAAATGACATTCTTCCACTTTAGCAAAAAAAGTCTAATTCTCTCTGCACACCTTAACCAAATTTCTCATGGCGAGTCAGGCAGCTTTAATTTGGTGCTCATTCTTGAGCAAGTAGGAACACCACCTCTTTCTTTCTCCCCCCCCCCCCATTTCATCCTTCCAGATCCCATAGGAGATGACATCTGCTTTTCCCCACCACCCTCACAGAAAAGCCTCCACGCCCTCAATGGCCTTTATAACACTCAGGAAACTCATGAACCTTCTGTAGTTTTCAATGCCTTCACATTTCTTCCTTTGGTGACTAAAATGAGGTCATTCTACACACCTTTTCCTGCACTCACTTCAGAACTGTACCCAGTGTGGTCTTTCCACATTCCTCAAGTGAAGATTTAAAACATTCTCCGGTCACAAATTTTGCCAACTCATCCAAGTGCTTTTGGAATTCTACACTGCCTCAGTTCACAAAAGTATTTAACCATGCATAAACTTCAAAATTATGACTAAAATTACCCAATCTCACCCATGGAGTGTTTTGCAAATCATGTTCAAAGTTAGTTCAATATTATCTTCAAACCACATCTCGGTTGAAGAGATGAGAACATCCAAAATCAACTATGCCACTAGAGAAAAGTTATTACAAAGCAGTTTGTTAAGGTTTGTAAGACCATGGGAGTAGTGCACAGAGTATTGGTCACCTTAAGATGACAGTGCATTAGAGGTTAGATTAGTACCTGAAGTGAGGGAAAACAATTGGACAGGCTTATATCTAGAGTAAAGAATAAGTAGCTTGATTGAAACAAGGTTGAGGGGTCTCAGATGGATATAGAGAGGATGCTTCCTGTTCCAGGCAGATCTAGAACTGGGATGAATAATTAGAAAAAAAAGAGGAATGCCCAATTAAAACTGGTGAACTTGGGTGAAGTGTCTTAGAGGGAAGTGAGGGTTTGAAACTTTTCTTGGAAAGAAAGCTTCCCAAGGAACCAAAGTCTTTGGACTATGCAAAGGCAAATAAAAGTGGATAGATGCTAGATATCAAAATAATAGGAAGTTTAAACAGATGAGAGAGATTGTGGAAATGGAGGTTCCAGAAATCAGCCATAACCTTTAAATGATGCAACATGCTCAAGGATTGTGTAGTCTATGCCTGTCTTTGGTTAGTATATCCATTATAACAAAAACATTTCCCACTGACTAATATGGACACTGCACAAATTCCTTGAGGATGTATTTTGGGATCGCAGCAATATACACTACAGCTTGGCAAAAGCAAATATCAACTTGATATTTATTTAGATGAAGTACACTGATTTACCATTGCTGCCTACTGAGATCTTGGAATGATTGAGGCTTAAGTAGTAGATATTTAATTAAAGATCTACTCCACAAAAAGCACCAGAAAAACAATAGACAACATTTTGGCACAGATCAACTTTCTCCACAAAAAAAGTATATATATAAGTGGTCAAAAGGAAAGAGCACTATGGGCAGACTGGAGTGTACAGAACAAAATAGCACTATTGAGACATAAGGGAACCACATGGTTGTCTTTTCAAATCAATCATGTTACAGCACTCAATGACAAGACAAGACATATGGGAGTTGTATATTTTGAACAATCAAGTCATGCATTGACAAAAATAGCATTTTAACCACAATTATTCATTCTACATTTTTTGTGGTAGTTGAAATGTATAATATTCCTTCACACTACTAAACCTCTCAGCCTCAAAAATGTAATATATAGTTCTAATTTAAGAACTGCAACTTACGAGGCACTAAATTGAATCATGTTCATCAAGGGATATGGCTGTTGCTGGATTTTGTTTAACCAAAACAGCCCGGACTGTGGAACCAAGTGAAGTTTTTATGCCATGAACCCTCCTTAGCTATGAAGATGTACTGAACAAAATCATGGAAACTCATTAGTTCCAGGAGTTGCTTAAATGGGAGTTTACAGCTGACCACAAGTCAGGCTGGAATGTGCAAGCAAAATTTAGGGAACAGGTCAAAACCTAACAAATTGAGTACTTGTTATATCTTTAAACATAATTGGTAGTAATAAGAGTCCAAAAAACCTGCACCAATACCGGTTTCACTGCAGAAGTCTGATGTTGTACCACATGTGTGTTGACAGCACTTGGAGGTATCTAGATCACTGCAACAACTCAGTGCTAGAAAACATTAATCCAGCTTGTTGCACACCATTTGATCTACACTACAAAAAAGATATACTGCAGAAAGACTGCCTCAAATCCTGTGGGTTTAACTTACCAGTTTTATTTAATCCTGGGCCATCAGCCTTAACCTTACTGGCATCATGTGATGGATCCACTTTAACTCGAAAAGAACCAACTGGAATTTCCTGTTTTTAAAAAGGCAGATTAACTGATGAAACAAGGTGCAAGAATGAAGCATAGAAATGCTGAACAACTTCAGTTATCCAGGGTACAAACCTGACCAGCAAACAACACTTTAATGGTGTAACGTCCAGCAGCTGGTGGTGTATACTTCACTGTGAAAGTATCATTGGGATTGGTAATAATGTCAAACTCTATATCCTCTTCAGAGTCACTGATCATACGAGCATCACACTTTATGCCAACACTGACATCACCTGAAAAATGACAAAGTCATGATTGGTCTTTATCACTAGAAAGGATCTGTAAATTCATTCAAACCAACTATTTCTTTTCACCACTCTAAATAAAAGGCAAGTTGTATTCTATTCTGGCAACATTGTAAATGCAGAAGTTAAAACTGGTATGGAAAGGCAATGGTGACTATGCCTCTACCTTAGTTAGTATTGTTCAGAAGGGCTATTTGACTAGAGGTATGAAATCAGAACTCAACATATCCTTAGATAAATTAAACCAGTTAGCAGCCGTTCAGTTCACAGCCCAGTTTCATTTTTCTCTTCAACATGGGAAAGTGAAAGTTGTTTCCTACTACCACCCTGACATGGACTGAAAACCAGACACCCAAGGGGCTCATGCTGTACTGGTAGTGTCCCTACCTCTGGTCATAAGACCTGGGCTCAAGTTTCACCTACTCAAAAGGAGGAGGAGTCATATGACGACAAATAGGTTGGCTAAAGCTAGAGACCAAAGACTCACGAGTTCAGTTTGCTTGATACCTTGTTTTTAGCCAAAAAGTTATACTAACGGTAAAGTGCCAGATCAGTTGTTCATCCGATCATAAATCCGGACCTATTATAAAAGACAGATTCTAAAAAAGGTAGCAATGAGCACACGCCTAGAAAAGTGGAAATGGTCAATGAACAGCTTTTGATTTTCCATGCCTCTGCCTTACCTTCTCCAGCTTCTGTGCAATCCACAGTAAAATGAGTGGGCTCATTAGCTTTCAAACCAGTTCTTTCAACACCAGGACCAAAAACTTTCACCTTTTGTGGATGACTCCCCTGACCAATATTAATCTGAAAAAAGACAAGTCCATTTTAGCAAAATTAAACTGCCAAAATTAAACTATGCTTCACATAACTCAGTAGATAAATATACATGTGTGGTACAGAGTCAAAAATCGATCCCAGGGGGCTCATAATCCATTTCCTAAAAAAGCTAAGCATAAAGCAAGTGCTTGAAACCTCAGTTTGTATTTAACTGACTTTGGGAGTTTCACAGTACAAATTTAAATTCAAATTCAACACTGGCCTTGGTTAAAACATTTTAGTCAGTGTTAGTGTCACTGACAATGAAACAGGACAATGTCTTAAAGCCAAAGTCAGAAGTCACAATCTGGACGGTTTAGCATCACCTATTCTGATAGATGCTGGGCAAAGTGTTTGCAAAGCAACATTCAAAGTAGTCCTTAAAACAAGATCACCTCCCTATTACATGCAAAATAACTGAGGATATGCAGTGAATAATATCACTTACTCTAAATGGACTGTTAGAGACATTGACTCCTCCCCAAGCAATTGCAACAGTGTGTTTGATTGGTTTGGTAGGAGTGTAAGAGCACGCAGTCATTCCATCACCTTTATTCTTTACTTGAACACTGATAGGAATTCCTTCTGCATCCTATAGGAAAAGAGCAGATACAAGAGTCACTATGGAACCTCTTTACCTAAATCATACTCACTTACCTAATAGAGCTGCCATCTGAATTTTAAAAAGATTTAAGTGGAGACTAGATTCATAGCAATATCTTTCCATAAACAAAGAAACACAGAATTACAGTTCATGAGGATATTTTCTATTACAGCTGGAGGACAGCCACCCAAAGTGCTCTTGAAAACAGTCATTGGTTCAATAACTGAGGTCATCCTTGCCAATATTTTAATTTGCACTATGTATACAGTAGATGGCTTCTAGAATAGTAGGTGGTAGAGTCAAAGTCTTCAATAGCAAAGGCTACACAGAATAGCTTTTCCCTTACTTGAGCATATATTTTCAGTGGAGCCTTTCCAGCATCTTTAGCATCCACTGTGAAGTCAGCTGGTTTGTGAACAACGCAGCCTGTTTTCTCCAAGCCAGGACCATAGGCTTTTACCTAGGGAGAAGGAAAACACCATATCTTTAACCAAAAAAAGTGCATTTGTTCAATTTATTCCATTATACAAAACATTGAGCATTGCTCAGTTATAACAAAAAAGGACAGGATGCTTCTTAGTAACTAGTATCTCAAATACTCAACTGTCATGCATTCAGGATTACTTATTCAAGTTGGACAACTCTGGCTCAAGCTACAGTCTGATTTTACATTTTAGCTCAAACTTTGTAATTAATGGTTGATGCTGGTAGTATATGGCTGCATGCAAAATGAAACTTAGAAAACCTAGACACTTTATAAAGGTTAGATTCTTGTAATATAAAGATCCTGGATAATTGCAAGTTATTAAGATCAGAAACACCCAGGCTAGAACAAATTAGGAAATAGATGACACTAGGTAAGGCAGAAGAAATCTAGGTGAACATATCTACTAGCAAACAAGTGATGCCTTTGTGAAAGGCCAGCAACTTTGTGACCACTCTACCAGAATGGGGTTTCTCATGACTCCGTGGGCTTTAGCTAGACCACAGCAAGTTTTATTTGTGTGGCAACTGGCATTGCTGGCTGCTCCAGCACATATTGCTGATTACCGAGCGACCTGAATGTGGTGGCGAGAGCCTTCATGCAGTCCATTTCCTGTAGGTTCAATACTGTTCCAGGGTCTCAATCCAGCAAGACTGAGTATCAATGTATTTCCAAGCCACGACAGTGAGTGGCTTAGTGGGAAACTTCCAGATGCTGGTGTTCCATGTATCCACTGCCCTAGTCCTTCTAGATGGAAGGGGGTAGTGAGCATGGAAGGTGCTGTCTAAAAAAGGATGCTTTGTAAATTTCTGCAGTGTAATTTGTAGACAGTAGCAGCACTGTGCAGTGTTGGTGGCAAGGGACTGAAAAGACATGCAGATGTTGTGCCAAACAGGTGGAGTCCTAGATGGCTTCAATACTCCAAGCCTGACCATGTTCATTCAGGCAGTTTGGGGTACACCATGCAGACTTGTACCAGGGACAGGCAGAGGAGTCACTTGCTCCATATGTCTGGCAACAAGGCAGGTCAGAGGCAAGAGTATTTATATGCCTAGCCCAGTTCGGTTCAGGTTATGCTTGTGTGGCGTCAAGGAGCAATGGCTAGATTCTTATTGGGAGGCATTCAATGCCTGACAATGACATTTGTCAGTTCAAGCCTGACTACTGTCTAGGTCTTGCTAGATTTGGACATTCACAGCTCAAAAATATTGCAACAGCAAAAGCCAATGTGGTACAGTCAACAAGTATTGCCATTTCTGCCTTGACACCCACAAGGGTAGCCTTCCCTTTGAAAGGTTGCTAAGTGACTGTAGTTATAGCAATAAACTAAGAACATGGACCCCTACCATTTGAGGAACAAGCCGCTATTAGATTGTGGGACATCACTGCAAATATGGAGCAAGGCAAGGAAGCAACCTAAAAACTTCATAATGATTTAACCAAACTTGGATTTTAAAAACAAAACACTGTCTGAAATAATTGCATGGTTCTACCAATTATCTGTTATTGAAAATTTATACTGATAAGGAATTTTCTGGCATGAGAATCTGAGATAGTAAACCACCAACATCATTGCCTACCCCACAAAAGAAAAGTTCAGCTGACTGAAAAATTGAAGTTTCATCCACAAGGTCATGCACCACTAAACACAAGTACTCCCCAGACCTAAAACTGGTTACAAAGCTAATCAAGAATGGGCTTTGACCAGGCCAAATTACACAAAAAAAACTGAAAAACCATCTTCTGTCCAATTGCTTGGTTAACAAGTTGGGTTAAGAAATAAGATCACAAGAATGCCCTTAAAATATTTTGAACCGTCTTGGAAGTGTCAGTGCTCAGAAACAACTTAACTCGTGATGCATGCAATACTTGTTACTCACTGTCAGATGCCTGCTTTAGGTATCCAAGTCCAAGTATTTAGGAATACTGGGCAGCCATCAGCCCTGTGAACTACAGCCCAAGTCCAGGTTAAGTTTTAGATGCGGTTCAGAGTCAACAAGACCAAAACAAAAAAAAAAAGGCCAAGTTGGCACACATTCTCCATTCATATTTGCCTTTCACAAGGAGGCACTCATGGAAGCTGGCCCAAATCTTCCACTGATGGAATGAGCGTAGGTGTCAGGTCATTGGATGTAGGTGGAAGAGTATGGAGGAGTTGATATATTAGAGACAGATCAAGTTTTAGGCTTCAGATGAGCTAACAATAACGTTGTGCTCAGCTCCATGTCACCAGAGTAGAGATCAAATGCTTGAAACTTTGATTATTTCTTAAGACAAACTTACAATTTACAGCAGGAGTGCACTGGAAATACCAAGGAGTAATGTTTCCACTTTCCTCCCTTTGTTCTCCTCCCAGTGCCAAGAGCACAAACCAACTCATGTGTCAGAGACATAGTACCACCTAGGAGTAGTTTGCAAACCTCAGACTGGAGCTCATCACAACCTATCAAAACAAATGTTGAAGGTCCAAGGAGTTGCCCAAGATGGTACTTACCCGATCAGGATAGAAGGAACTGGATGCAGGTTGGATGGTGGCCATGAAGGGACTATCCACAATGTCCTCATCATCACACAAAACATGCACTGCATATTCTCCAGGCTCTGTTGGCCAGTAACGTACATCACAGGATCCATCACTTTTATCATCACATTCAATCTTTGCTTGAGAGGGACCCTCTACTGCAAAACCTAAGAAATATTTTGACATTAAAGTTTCCAATCTCAAACAGTTGTATTGCACAATTAAGTTGTCATGTCAAAAACATTTGGTCCAGCTGTGGGTTATATTGCTTTACTATTTTCAAATTAGGATATTCTGAGTTTAAACAAGCCAAATCAAAGAAGTTTATTTGTACCACTTTAGCACAATGCCCATATGCCTCAAGTGAAAATCTTTGACAAACATGAAAACAGTTTGTAATTATGATTTAATACAAATGTGACTTGACTATTCTGTAAAGTTTTTGCAGCAGGTTAATCCAGTAACCTCCCAGGATAAAGGGAGGGAATGTCTCATTAAGGTTAAAACATTTTGCCAGAAGAAAAACAGCAGCCTTACCTAATACCCCTACATCTGTTCCAATGGTTTCTACTACAAAGTCTGCTGACTTTCCAACAACTCCTCCATCAAGACCAGGTCCCCAGGCACGTATTTTTTGAGGACCTGCTTCAGGTCCAACTTGAATTTCAAAAGGACTAAAACAGAAAACAAACTTTCAGCATATTCAAGCTAAAATATGCATTGCAAAATGTAGTCATCCAAAGTTAGTTCAGACAGGAAGTATTTTCATAATGACTATCTTAACTAGTGGAGTGCCACACAGATCAGTGCTGGAGCCACATGTACTATTAGTGGCTGGGGCAAAAATTGTTGGGAAGACAATTGGGAGGATGGCAGAGGGATATATACAAGGCAAGCAAATGGGAGAATACTTGGAATGGTGGGAAGAGGAGGTTTTGCATTTTGGCAAGAGGAAAAGCTGATTACATAAGTGGAGAAAGATGCCAGAAAGCTAAAGGAGGATTTTGGGAGTCCTCATCCACAAATCACTATCTAGCAGCTAGGTTCAGCAAGTAGTAAGCAAATGGAATGGTGGCCTGCGTTATTTAAATAAGGGGATAGAGTATGAAAATAAAAAAAGTCTTAAACTATACAACATACAGGCTGCCATACAGTGTTTGGCTTTAGAGAGGAAATGTTGAAAGTGTGTACAAGAAAATTCTGATTCATTGTGGATATACCGAAAGGAGAAGATGCAAAACTTGACCTACTCTTGGGAAGGAAGGCAGGGCAGGTGACTGAGGTGTCAGTGGGAGTGTACTTGGGACCAGCGACCCTAATTCTATTAGTTTGAAAATAATGGAAAAAGGATGGACCAGATCTAAAATTGAAGTTCTAAAATTGGAGGAAGGCTAATTTTGAGTGTATCAGACAAGGACTTTCCAAAGCTGACTGGAGGCAGATGATCACAGGTAATGGGACGGCTGGAAAATGGGAAGCCTTCAGGAATAAGAATCCAGAGACTGTATATTCCTGTTGTGTAGGGAATGCTGGATAAAGAAAGAGGTTTTCCTGAAGGAAGCATATATGTCAGGTATAGACAGGAGAAAGAGAATGAATCCCAAGAAGAGTGTAAAGCAAGAGTATACTTAAGAGGGAAATCAGGAGGGCAAAAAAGGGAACATGAGATAGCTTTGGCAAATAGAATTAAAGAGAATCCACAGGGTTTTTACAAATACATTAAGGACAAAAAAGTCACTAGGGAAAGACTAGGGTTGCCTCAAAATCATTTTCCAGCACCACTAATCTGGACTCCCCTCAGATCAGCAAGGTGGCCTTTGTGTGGAGCCACAAATGTCTGTGGAAGATAAAAAAATGTAAGGAAATAGATGGGGACATTGTGAAACATGCCCATATTACAAGAGGAAGCACAGGATGTTTTAACACCAGTGGAAAAATCCCTAGGATCTTATCAGGTTGGAGGGAAAACTGAGGGACAGGATATGCATTTGGAAAGGCAAGGACTAATTTGGGAAAAATCAAACATGGCTTTGTGCATGGGAAATCATGTCTCAAACTTGATTGAGTTTAGAAGATTGAGGGGGGCAGAGCAGTAGATGTGATCTATATGGACTTCAGTAAGGTGTTTGACAATGTTCCCCATGACAGACTGGTTAGCAAGGTTAGATCTCATGAAATACAGGAAGAACTAGCCATTTGGATACAGAACTGGCTCAAAGGTAAGAGAGGGTGGTGGTGGTGGTGGAGGAGGGTTGTTTTTCAAACTGGAGGCCTGCAACTAGTGGAGTACCACAAGGGTCAGTGCTGAGTCCACTATTTTTCATATCCAAATCATTTTGATAAGTGATAACATAGAAGGTAGTTAGTAAGTTTGCAGAGGACATTAAAATTGGTGGCATAGTGGACAGCAAGGAAGGTTACCTCAGATGGGCCACTGGGCTAAGTGGGAGATGGAGTTTAATTCAGATAAATGCAAGGTGCTGCATTTTTGGGAAAGCAAAAAAAAAAACACTTAGGACTTATATACTTAATGCTAAGATCCTCAGGAGTGCAGGTTCATAACTCCTTGGAAGTGGAGTTGCAGGTAGCTAGGATGGTGAAGGTGAAGGTGGTGTTTGGTATGCTTTTTTATTGGAGAGAGTATTGAGTACAGGATTTGGGAGGTCATGTCACAGCTGTACAGGACATTGGTTAGGCCACTGTTGGAATATTGCATGCAATTCTGGTCTCCTTCCTATCGGAAAGATGTTGTGAAACTTGAAAGGGTTTAGGAAAGATTTACAAAGATGTTGCCAGGGTTGGAGAATGAGCTATAGAGAGAAGCTGAACAGGCTTGAGCTGATTTCCCTGGAGCACTGAAGGCTGAGGGGTGGGACCTCAGATTTATGAAATCATTGGGGAGGGAGGGCATGGATAAGGTAAATAGACAAGGGTCTTTTCCCTAGGGTGGGAGTGTCCAAAACCAGTGGGCATAGGTTTAGGGAGAGAGGAAAGAGATTTTAAAAAATACCTAAGGGACAACTTTTTCATGCAGAGGGTGGTACGTGTATGGAATGGGCTGCCAGAGGGAGTGGTACAATTGCAACATTGAAAAGGCATTTGAATGGGTATGTGATTAGGAAGGGTTCAGGGATGTGGGCTGGGTGCTGGCAGGTGGGCTATCTGGTCAGCATCGACAAATTGGACCGAATGAACAGTGTTTCTGCTCTGTACATCTGACAGTACAAGTTGAACAGCTAGAAAACTGGGCTTTGGACACCTTATCTTAAAGAATATATTGACATTTGAGGCCGTTCAGACAAGACTGATACCAGGTATTGAGGGACTGTCACAAGGTGGAGTAGGTTGGGACTGTACTCACAGGAATTAAGAGTGAGATTACCCTTACTGAAACAAAATTAGGCTAGATGAAGAGGTTAGGAGGGAGGAAGTCGGCACTGCAGATGCTGAGGATCAGAATGGAGTGGGGTGCTGGAAAAGCACAGATCAGGCAGCATCTGATGAGCGAGAATCAACATTTCAGGGAGAGGTTGGTTCCTCTTGTGGAACTGTCTGGGACCAGTGGGCACAATCTCCATGCAGGGTCACCCGTTCAAGACAGACTAGGAGGAATGTCTTCCAGCTGGGATTTCTGGAATTCTTTAGAAGACCAGCCTTGGCCATTCTGATAAATATATTCGAAGCGGACAGATTTTCTTTGCTTAAAAGGAACACTTATGCGAAACAAGGTGGCAAGAGCAAGGGGGCAGACTTGGTGGGCTGAAATGACTTACTTCTACATCTTATGGTTTTCTGTCCAAGGGACTAATACTATATTTTCTACATAAGTGAGCTAAGACTTCACATCGCTCATGAAAAAAAAGGAAATTGTATGAAACGTTATTTTTGATGTTTTTGTGCTAGAGAATGGCTGAAGATTATGCAGCTGTTTACACTTGCTTCAGTTAGTTACACCAGCTGAAAAGCACCAACATTAAAAAGTCAATTTTAGGATGAATTAGAAACATGTTTGTTGCAAGAATGGGGAGAAGTTTCTTTTAAAGAGTGCTTCAGCTTCAGTTTGGAGGGAAGGAAAAAAAGACGGATGTGTTTCAAGACAGAATGCACAGGAGTTTAGGCTGCAAGTTAAATAGTGCATGGATGGAAACATAGACTGTGAAAGGAGGAAATGTGCTTTCTTTTAACCTCTGGTGGTTTGAGAGTTTCCTCTTGCCCAAGAATGTCTAACAGAAATAAAAACTAGAGGCCATAAAATTGGGGTGGGGAAGCATGGAGACACTGGCAGAGTCTTTTTGAAAAGGAGTTACGAGTGAAAACTTGGAAAATATAAACTTGCAGAAAGTCTGACCCACAGGCTTACACAGTCATGAAACCAAAAAACTTCTGGACTCACCTCCTTGGGATGTTATGGCCCCCCCATGTGATAGTGACGATGTGTTTTCCTGGTGTAACAGGATAGTACTCATAAGAAAAGGCATCCCCTCCATCCAGAAGGTCTCTCTGCTTCACAGGCTGCTCCGAACCTTCTGTCAAATTGGATAGATTGACCAGAGGGTCAGACTATGAAAATGCTGGTTAGTGTAAACTAAGTTAATTGTTTCAAGATCCTCCAGATGTCTAAGAAGGAAATCAATACACTGGGATGGTGTTTATTACTCAAAATTCATTTGCCCATGTGGGGACATTATAACACGACCACCTAAATTACACTGTAGTAATGGTTTTCCAGTCATATGTTCAACTACATAATCATCATGTCTGGCAGCACAAGTCAAAATCCAATAGAAACAAAATCTGTTGAATTTTAAAACTGAAATGCACTAAAGGCACTATTAACCCAGTTTCCAGAATGCAAGACCACCAACAGATTCAATTTATCAAATTGCTACTTAATAGTAGAGATAGTGGAGACT
This sequence comes from Chiloscyllium plagiosum, assembly GCF_004010195.1. Classification (NCBI taxonomy): domain Eukaryota; kingdom Metazoa; phylum Chordata; class Chondrichthyes; order Orectolobiformes; family Hemiscylliidae; genus Chiloscyllium; species Chiloscyllium plagiosum. The sequence goes on along the minus strand of NC_057727.1, from coordinate 33,503,418 downwards.
AGCTACACATTAGATATAGTGCACTATTTGACAGGTAAAAGTGGAAAGCAGTGACATGTGGTCCTAACCAGGACCATAACTGGAAAGTCTTTATACAGTAGATTTTGCATACTTGTATATTAACAGGCAAAGAAGTGTGGCAGAAATCCACACAAAAAGTAACCACAAAAACTTCAGTTCTAGTCTAAAATTGTATTGAGACAAGGCAAGCAGCAAAAGCAAACTACAATCTTGAATTTAATTCATAGAATGCTAGAGAGAGTTGTGCCTACATGCAATATTTGTGCAGGTTTTTAAATACTTGCTCATTACTGCTGTAATAAAATTGGTTAAGTTTAAGACTAGTTATGACCCAAATCCTTTGGTTTATATAATAAAAAAAACAAAAAAAAAAACTTACTTGGTCCCTTCACCATCACTTTCAGGTCACCACTTCCAGCCCCTTTGGTATGAACCTTAAAATCAGCAACTTCACGAATTCTTAGGCCTTTAGGTTGTAGGCCTCGCCCAGTTGCACGACAAGCATTGGGGTTACAAGCTGGAATGAAGTTTTTGAAGTTAATTTCCAACTTGGACACTTTTTTCAATTGTTGTACAAGAGGTAAGATGACAGTCAAAATCCCATGGAGAAAGTTGCAAACTTAGTGCTATTTAAAACAACCAGTACTTAAGCAAAAAAGACAGCTCAAATGAAAACCTGAACAGCCTCATTTGCATGCCACCAAAAAATACAAAGTAGCCTAAAAGACCAAAGAGATCGGATTAAGTCAGCATTGTTCTAGCCCCAACATTTGGGGATGGGGAGAGGGAAGAGATTTGATAAAAATGGGATTAGTTCCTAGATTTTTGTACTGAATTGTGCTTTTAGCTTCCAGGTTGTTCAAGTGTCTACAATCTGAACTATGCACACTAATTAACCACAAATTAAAATTTGTGGTTTACACGTTTCATCTGAAGTAGTGAGATGCAATCTTCCATTTGTGCCAACAAAACAGACTGGTAAAAAAATGACAAACACTTCCTTTAGTTTCTTGCCCTCCTCTGCCCAAAGATAAGGATTCTCTTTATCCTTCTGAATTAGAACTTGGCAGACCAAAAAAAAGTATGAATAGGTAGGAGATCAAAAAAGGTTTCTGCAGTTCAGTACATTTTAAACATTAGAACTTTGACTATGCTTTTTGAGCAACAGTTCAAAAAAGTTTATGCTACATATTAACAAAGTTTAATCAAAGCCTAACTGGAGTTAAATTCTGCTTATTTGTCAGATATGGCCATCACCAGCATTCATCCATCCTTAAAAAAAAATCATATCTTCATAGTTAGAAGTTAAACTAGATTATAGATGCAGTATTGTACTAGAACTTTCTATTGCCTGATAAATTTATGGCTAAAACTATACTAGCTTTACAATTCTAGATTTCAAATCAGAACTTTAAATCATTACTATTGCAGTGGCATATGGTCTTTACTTTTAAGAACTGAATCTAAAACATTGGAGTAAGACTTTATTTTTATTGTAGTTTGAAGAAAATGGAAAGATTAGTAGTTTTGAACATCTGAAGCATAGTAACAAGGAGCAAAAAGTACATCATTTTGGCCTCTAGCCTGCTCCATCACTACAGGTAATACTGACCAGATAGTGGCCTCAACCCCATCTAGGAGTTCCTTCAGTCAAGGATCTACTGCCACCTTGAAAATATTCTGACTGACTCAACCCTCCATTTACACATGTAGATCCTAAAATGGAAACCTTTTACAAATCAGTGACTATAGGTCTTGTTTCTCCCACAGATGTTCTTTCAACAACAACAACAAGAGATCACTCAAGATCCATTGGAGACAGGCTCAACTTGCCCAACCTTTCCCTCATCCCATTTATCAGCCAAGGCACTTTCTCTTACAGGCTCCAGATACATGGTCCCTTAAAAAAAACTAAAAAGTATGCTCAACTATTTTGCAGATGAGGTTTCAACAAACACTGTTCAACTGTAGCAAAATCACTACTATCTACCCTTCCAATAAGGGAAACCTTTATTTTGCCTTCGAGGTTGCATGCTGGACCTGTAAGCAACCCTGAATTTGTGCACTGGGACTCCCAGATTCTTTGGTAAGTTGAAGACCCATTATGTCTTTCTCCATTGAAGTTATACATTCCTCTTTCAGGAAGAGGAGTTCCTTTACCTACATGGGAGGTGTTAAAATGCTTTATTACAGCTAAAGGTTAAAAATCACAAAATGGAAATTGTTAAGCAAACTCAGTTCTGAGTTTGCAGGAAAAACAAAGCAATTCAGCAGACAGAATGTTACTTACCTTCACCTACAGTGACAGAATATGGACTCTTGGGTATTGGTGATTGAGAGAATGCAATCTGAATTGTGTGATGCCCTGCTTGCACAGGTCTGTAGGTGCACCGGTAAGTGTTGTTTCCCTTATCTTCAATTGTTAATTCAGTGTTGGTACTACCTTGAGGGTCCATTATCACAATGGAAACATCACCAACTCCAGCACCTTAGAGAGAAAACAAGCCCTTTACATAGCAGACTTTCGTTCTCCAAGCAGTTAATTCCTTCAGATTCCAAGATGATCTCAAACAGGCATTCAGACTAAACTCCATTTTAAAGTTCATATTAAAAAAAAGAAATTACTAGAGATCCTACTATAAACTGAAGATGTGGTGAAATGCTATAATTAGAATACTGCTTTGCTGAAAAACTCAATTTGTCAGCTAACTACCTTCAGAAATGTAGAGTGTTAATTCAGAGTGACTTTAAAAGATGCTGATCAGTTTCAGTAAGAATCTAGAATATCCAAAACCTCCAGCAATGAGCCACATGCATTCAGCAGTTAGCTATAAAATTGACAGATTGCCCCATATTCTGTCAAGTAAATTCCCACTTTATTGTAGAGGAGTATTTTGAAGATCAATTTGTAGCTGTGGGCATTTTCCTTCCTTTCCGCAGACCGCAAAGTATACCTGCAGTATAGATATCAAAGTAGGTTGGCTTATTGGCAATGTTTCCTGTAGATTCCAAGCCAGGACCTCGTGCAGTCACTTTACTGGCATCACCTTGGGCCTTGTCAATGTTGACTTCAAAAGGACTCTTTGATATATGCTGTCCAGCAAATAAAACTGTAATCTGGGGAGAGACCATTTCAGATGATCATCCAGTTACTGTCAGCTATTAAAAATAGTAAAGAGACCTCAAGCTAGTAAAGTTGGTCTCCCCACCCCTGCTAGAGATTTAAAACCTTAAGCACACGTTGAGCTCATCTTTCAAATAAGCTACCACCACCTGATTCTGACAAGTGTAGAGACTCTTTCTCCTCTTTTATTTTTAAAGAATTTTCAATTTAAATCTAAAAACGTAGTTGTGCTTCTGAAGTCTCTGGACCATTTACCACCACCAGTTTCACCCTGTTCCAGAGAAAGATATCAAATAAGTATCCCAACATGAGGAAGTAGTTAGTTAATTAGTTATGTAGGTTGATGGCACTCTATTCCACAATTCAGAAGTGAAATGACAGAAGCAGTTAGAATGCCTTCATACCCCAGAGCTAGATAACAGTTCTTGAACCAACATTCAAATAAAAAGCCAACCCCTCCACCGCCCCCCCCCCCCCCACCCGCAGTAACAAAAACATTATGCACCCACCTTATGACGTCCTGCAACCTTTGGTACATAAACCACAGTGTAGGTCTTATTTTTATCATTATTGTTGGTCACCTTTGCCTGGCAGAAAAATTGGCAACATTAGAATGTTTACCTCTAATTACATAGAGATTAAAAAAAGTCAGTGATTAAAGATAGATAGGAAGAAACCAACTTATCCAAGTTATAGTTTTAAAAAAGTCACTTTTAGGGGATTAAGACCAAAACATTCCTTGCTGTTTTGAGGTTCTTCACAGATCTTAGAAAACTAAGGAATTTTGACTAAAAAATGGCTGCCAAATAAAATACAGCCTCAAAAAAAGTGTCCTAGTTCAGATGGGTGCAAATGGCATCTTTTGTATCCATTTGAGGAATGAAACCAGACTTTATACATCTTTAAAGAAGCAACTCAAGTGCAGCACTCAAAATCCCTACAGTGCAGAAAGAAGCCATTCAACCCATTGACTATGCACCAATGCTGAAGAGATCCCCAACCCATTCCCATAACCCCACACTTCACGGTTAATCTGTTTGCATATCCCTGGTCATAGTTGACCATTTAGCATGACCAATCCACCTAACCTGCACATCTATGCACTGTGGGAAGAAACTGGAACATCCAGAAGAAACCCATACAGACAGTGAGAACATGCAAACTCCAGTCACCCAGGACTAGAATCAAACCCGGGTCCCTAGCAGTATGGCAGCAGTACTAGCCACTGCCACTAAATTCTTAATACCACACTGAAGATAGAGTGCCACTCAAAACAGGGCTTGGACGTAAGCAGGAGGCTGTTACAAAAACTAGAGTCAAACAGTTGCAAAGACTCTGCCCTTTCAGTCACTGAAAATTGTAAGGCCACGTAGCCATAATCTGCAAGCACCACTCCACTTAAACCACAGGAGTGTCAATTTAGTATTTAGTGGTCAAAATATACATGTAGTCGAGTTTCTACGATAGTTAAATTGAGAAGTTTAAGTTCAAAGAAGCAGCCTTTTTAAGAGGCTTTCCATTAAGTTGTTTTTATTTTTAAGTGGTCAGGAATAAAGTTTGATTAAAACTAGATTCTGAAAAAAGTTCCACTAAGAACAGATCTATATTCATATTTGATATGCTACAAGCTCATGTGCCAGTTACTAAGCCATTTATACCCAAGGGCAAAAACATCAAAAAGCATCAGATGGAGACTCCAAGTTACACTTCCATCAATAAGACTACAGTTGGCAGAGGGGAATGGACAACACTTGGAACACAATGACAGTTTATAGACAGACAGTTACCTCCTCTCGCTGGTTTTCAGGATCCTCTACAAAGACCATCACCTCACCTTGCCCAGCACTAATTGTTTCAACAGTGAACATAGCTGGGCGCATCACAACATTACCTGCAGGTTCAATGCCTAGGACAGAAAATAATGTTTTTGAAGTACTTAAATTTAGTATATTGCAGGATATAGTGCAAGTCCAGAACTTATCTAGGCAATTTAAACATTTGGGTGAAGGAGGGATTGCAGTTTGAGATACATTGTTGGTCTAGGATCAGAAATAAACATGTACACCTACCTGGACCATAAGCCCTTGCTTTCTTGGGATTCAATTTGGGCTTTAATGGAGCTCCAGGTTTAAGTTTGGCTTTGGGAAACTGTGACAAATAGGTCATCACTGATCGTTCATCAGCATTCTGATCTATGATTTCCTCTGGGGTAATCACCTGCATGATAGGTGTTTAAAAAAAATTAAATTTTCATACCATCTGAACTTCAATAGATTGGAGGGGTGGAGGAGAAGAGACTCAAGTGTAGTAAAACCAACTTTACATTACATCCTAACACCACATGATAATTAAATGCAAAATTAGGATTAATTCTTGAATACTGCAATTTATTCTTGTGACTGTATAACCGGAGACATTAAATTGGAGAGAAAAAAAAAACTTTGCAAATTTAAAGCATTGGACCCATTCCAAATATCCCACCTTTGTATCACTTCAGTGTTGATAATGAGGCAATCACCTATAGCTGTCTGCACATGCCTAAAATGTAGAAATATTTCCTACTTCACCCTTCCAAAACAGGATCTTGTAATTAACCTTGATATTCATACATTAAAAATCAAACATTGCACTGGTTGGCCTGTATAGCATAGCTTTTAATATTTACCAAGGTTATAGAGTTTACTTTTTACCTGTGGAACTCCAAGCCAGTCATCTGCTTGTTGCATAGCTTCACGTGCATTATCCACTGGCTTGGCTGCATCCCAGATCTCCCAGTCAGGACACAAACCTGAGAAATCATGTTATAAAGGCAGTGATATACTCCCAATATTGCCATGTGTTCTGATATACTCAACAAGTGCACTTCAGTAGAATATTTAGTAATATTAGAACAGTACTTGTGAAAGAATCATGTTAAAGAATAGTAAGGATCACAATGGCACATCACTATACACTGAATCCCTATCTGTGTAGGAAGAGACCATTTGGCCCACTGAGACCACACCAACCCTTCAAACAGCATCCCACCCAGACTCATTCCTGTAACCCTGCATTCACCCAGGCTAGTCCCCCTCATCCACACACCCCTGAATATTATAGGCGATTTTATATGACCAATCCACCCAACCTGCACTTTTTGTAGTGTGGAAGCAAAACTAGAGCACTGGTCAAAACCCACAAGCCATAGGGGAGAACAAACTTCAGACAGTTCCTGGGAGGCTGGAACTGAACTCCAATCCCTGACAGAGGGACAGTGATGGTAACCACTGTGCAAAACATCCAGAAACATTTGATTAGTCCTTTACCTTCAGAAGGTATCCTGATTGTTCAGGAATAAGTCATGCCCACATTTACAATCTGGTTGATTGCACCATATTTTAGGTAAAAAGAGGAGCCAGTCAACCCAAATCCAGACACTTCCCACTTAGGAAAAAGAATGGAAATAGAGCTGCAAGGCAACTGGACTTTTTCCAGAATCAGCTGAAAGTTATTGCTGCTGGAGACTCCAAAGTGGTCTTCAGCTTTGCTTCCAGATTTCCAATCTGGAACTTAGTGCCTAATTATACTCACCTGGAGCACAGCTATCAACCAAAGCACCCAAGGCTTTTCCATCTTTCCAGTCATTACTGAAGTTGGTGATCGGCAAGTCAGGCAGTTTATTCTGAATCCATCCCAATAGCCTCTGTTTGGGTGTCTGGTTCTTGGCATCATCAGCTCCTTCATCATCCCAAACTGGCATGGAAATAGAGTAGTGAAGAATCAAAGTCCATATCAGCCCTAGAATGAGCTTCAGGTTCCCATCTATAATGGCTTTGCTGTCTGAAGAGACAAATTAAAGAAAGTAGAATCAAGATTACTACAACTTTAATATAATGACTATTCGTGTAAGTTGATTTAAAAGCTTCTCCCAACCTTTGAATGTTAAAAACAAATTAGTGTGATGTGGAACTAGCAAAATTGGCATTTGTCCATCCCCAGATACAAGTAAACAGTGGCTTAGCAGGGCATTAAGTGCCAGCCACATTGGGGTGGGATTTATCAGCCTCATTAAGAGGGGCTTTCAAAGATGCTTGGTTATTCTCAATTAAACTTCTAGCATTGGTTAAAATGGAATTCAGCTTTAAGTACCATGAAGAAAAAAGGTGGACTGAATTGAAGTTAGTCACCAGCCTAGTAATTTAACCACCACAAATATCCAGACTCACTGAATAATTCTGCTATTTAGTTTGTGGTGCTAGTGATTAAATCACTTGCACTGACAAAACAAGTCGCTTCAGTTCCGGACTATTTCCAAGACACTCACCATAGAGTTGGTGCAAGTTGCCTTTGACAGGTGTTTGAATTTGGTGACATTGCACATGAAGTACAGTACATTTGTTGCTACAGAAACATTTAGTGCACAAACACCAGGTAGTTAGAATAACTCACCATTAATTTAATTGCTTCCACACACTTGTTCCTTCCTCAAAATGAATTATGACCACAAACACACTCAATTGGGAAAAACAAAAGGTGTCCAAGTCACCTGGAGGCAAAAGCATGCAATTGCCAAATACCATGATATAAATTGAACAGTTAGAAAGAAGAATGTTTGGCTTAAACTACCAGATACAGGAATTTAGAAGTGTTAAGCATCACTGTCACACTAGAAATCCCTATTAAAATTCTTGCACCAATCAGCACTGCAGGTTAGCAATGCTTTGTAGAAAACTGCAAGCTACCAGGCCAATTTAGACCATCAACACAAAACATGTTTTTCAAAGTGCTGCCCATGCTCCAGAGTTGGGAGTAGTGGCAACAATCGGCTCCAAAATCAAACTGGTCTTCAGAATGTCAAAAGCAATAAAGCAGGTGTTGATTTTAGAGGTGTATTTTTCTGCTCAAGGTTCAAGCAAAGCCCATCTGTCCATTTGAGGTGAACTTTGAAATTAAGTTTCTGCATGTCATACTTTAGTAGACTTGAGCTGCAAGTAGAGTTGGCATATGAAACTCCACAGCATGAAACTGGAAGCCTGGTCCTCTAAGTATGAGCCCAGAAATGTTATGGTACCCAAGGAATGCTGTGTTTGCACACAATTGTAAAACATCTTTTGATTTCTTGTTACCATAATATCCACAATATTGCCACATTTGGTCAAAAATATTCTACTGGGGAGGTACATTCCATGGTGTTAGTCGTCTAGTAATTCCAACTTGTGGCAAACTTGGGAAGTTAAATTGGAGAACTAGTATTATATCTTAAATGGTGTGCTTAAAAAACAAAGCCCACTATTCCCAGAGCTGCCACTACAAAAAGCATGCAATATTCCCAGTTTGGCTGGTTTAAACCCAGGTTGACAAAACAGGGCATGTTTTAGGCAGAGGACAAAGACAATGTAGTCTTTGACTAGAGGGCTTGCAGTTTATTCTTGTTGATTAGACCACCACTTTCTCCCCTCCACGTTAGAAGATTAACTTGTCATGTTAAAGGGTTAACCTGTACTGCCTTTGGGAGAGAGTGACATTCTTGCAGGAATTTGAATGACTCCCTTCATTGGGCAGCCATTTACCACAACTCACCTGCTATCAAACCAACTCCCATTTAGTCCCTTCCATTCAGAAATGCTTTCATAGCCATCCTCTGATACTGAAGCATATCATACCCATGTCATCTTGGGGAAATCTGATTTAGGAAATATTTTTCATAACAATTCCCCAGGATTAGGGAATTTACATTTGAGAATGACCTTATCCTACCATTTACCTTGGGTGACATGTGGTCTGGGGAGAGGGAGTGGCCAGAGGAACAGAGCATTACCAACCTGTATAAAAAAGGGGATGTGTTTTTGTTTGCAGGCTCTTGACTCAAATTTTGCATGCCACGGAGGGCTCACCTGGCCTGTACAAGCTTTACTAAAAAGTTTGCATGCAAACCTAGTGTGAAACCCTCAGGAAAGAATCTAACATCAGATACTCATTTGTTTGCAGAAGATACAAGGTGACAAAAAAGAAAAAAAAAAGAGAAAGAGCAGGTTCTCCAGGTAGAAATGCTTTCAGTAGAGAGAGTGGAAGAAAAATCACTTCTTTCCCTCCACAGAAAGGCTGGCTTGTCAAAAGGCCTGAGCAGGCAGTGACTGGTTTGCAGACTAGTGGTTTGTAAACACCACTGGATTTCAGCTTGTCTACAAGCTAAGCTTCAACTGTTGCTTGTTTAAGCAACAATATAGATTAGCACTTAAAGTGGGTATTGTTACTGGCTTAAGTGCAAAAAAACCTTGCATTTCAATCCACAAATCAAATCTTAAATTCTTACAGCTTTTAGATTAATTCTGACAAAAAAAAGGGAATGAACTGCTCATCCTGAGGTAGCATAACTTGACAAGTGCCCAGATCTACAGCAAGGGCATTAAGAAAAGCAAAAAAGTTTTCATTGGAAAGAAAGATTGTAACAAACTTAAAGGCAGTCCTTCATTCAAAAGGAAACTGGAGAGACTAGTGACCACAGGGTCAGTATAGTGCATTATACAAAGCTGATCCTGAGTATCAATGCACATTAGCTATTTCTCATTAGCACACTCTTGTAACCACTACAGAATGGATTATATTAAAAGATGCAAACATTTATCAGAACCATGGATAGAAAACTTCATTATACCCTGAGCATCTAGTGACACCTTTATGCATAAATTTTGAAGCTACATGGTTGGAATTTAACAGCTAACATTATGGGTCTACCTGCAGCATGTGGACCACAGTAGCTCAATAATCTCATGCCCTTAGTCATCCTGTGGTAGTAAGAAGTGCTAGCCCAGCCAGTGAAACCCACATCCCACAAGTGACTTAAAGTTGCTAGTTATCTTTGACCAGGAGTAGCTTTACATAATTAGACATATCCAGGTCTTCCTCTAGATAAGACGCAAGACCTGGAAGTTTCACAGAGACATTAAAAATTTTAATCAAGCTAACGATTAACAGCCACCAATTCAGAGTAACCATTGTTGGAAGATACCAGAAAGGGCAGAAGGCTTCTTTTAAGTATCAGAGGTTCATTAGGAGATAAACTGCAGTTTTCAGTTGGATGTTTTGGGAACAGTCACATCAATGGCACATTACTCAAGACAGATAAGAGGAATGGATTTAGGTGACAGCGAAGGAAGGTGTTAGATTTAACAAAGTTGCACATTTTGGTACAGCCAAAGAAAGCAAGGTACTGATTTTTGTCTGTGCTGTCTGCCTGTCAAAAAAACCAAACTTCTCGCACCATCCCCCAAAACAGTGGAGATTTTAGAAAGCATGGTTAGCAAGTTTGCTGATCACCCAAAATTGGAAACAGTGGTCAGTGAAGGCTAACACTATAAAAAGGATCTTAAATCAAGACAGCCAATGGGCTGAGACAAAAACAAGTTGCTGGAAAAGCTCAGGTCTGGCAGCATCTGTGCAGAGAAGTCAGAGTTAATGTTTGGGTCTCTTGAGCCTCTCAGGAAGGATTATCGCTAGGAAAAAGGTCTATTCGCTGAAGATAGGATGGGTGGAAGAGATAAGATGTAAAATAGGTAGGGATACAGCCCAAAGAAAAACAGTTGGACAGACAAAGGAGTGGATAACAATTGTAAGGAGGGTGAATAGTTGTTAAAAATGGAGGCTTAGTGGCTAACAGTAGGTAGTACATATGGCAGATGGACAGAAGGCCTGGTGTGTGGGGTAGGGGGGCTATGACAGAGTTCAGGCCTTAAAATTATTGAATGTGATGTTGAGTCCAAAGGACTACAGGGTCCCCAAGTGGAAAAAGTTTGTTCTTCCAGCTGATACTGAGCTTTGCTAGAACACTGCAGCAAGCCTGAGACAGATGTGGTGTGTTAAGTAGCAGGAAGCTTTATGAGCCAAGGGATGGAAGATAAGTTCCAAGGTGTTGCATTTTTGACAAAAAGGAGCAGGTTTAAACATTTAATAGTGGGGCACTGCATATTGTTGAAGAGGGGATTCAGTTCCTTGAAAACATCAGACAGGGTAGTTGGCATGCCTGCCTTCAAAACTCTAGTTTGAGATGAAGAGTCAGAATGTCATATTGGCGATTGTATATGATGTTGGCGAGGCCACTGTTAGGGGGGTGAGTAGAACCTATTCTATTGGAAAACTAGAAAATTGGAGGGATTGCAGAAGAGATTTACAAGAATGCTCCCAGGATTGGGAGGGTTGGCATTAGAAGGATAGGCAGAGATGCTTTCCACTTGTGTAGAGGTTGAGAGATGAACTAGTTTGGTCAAGTCTTAGGGGGTATGGATAAGGTGAATACCAAGAGCACCCTCTTCTCTAGGGTTGGGGAATTCTACACAAAACAGCCTTAAAAAAGGTGACAGGAGAAAGATTTAAAGAAATTAAAAAAAGGACAACTTCTCCCCCTTCAAAGTGGTTTGTACATGGAATGAACTGCCATAGGAAGTGTAGATGCAGGTATTATATATTTAAGACTTAGACAGGTACATGATTAAAAGTTAAGGGATTATAGACCAGGTTGGCAAGTGGGACTAGTTCAGTTTGGGAAACTTTGTTCGCATGCTTGAATTGGACCAAAGGGTCTATATCCAATGCTTAATGACTAAGCATTAAAATGGAATCTTTAAGCTGTCATTTTAAGTCAGGAACTAGTGCCAACACTACACATTCAGAAAAAAGCCTGCAGTGTCCTGTTTTAAGAGGGCATGAGGGGGCAGGACAGTGGCTCAGTGGTTAGTACTACTGCCTCACAGCACCAGGGAGCGAGATTCGACTCCAGCCTTGGGCATCAGTCTGTGGAGTTTGCACATTCTCCTAGTGTCTGTGTGGGTTTCCTCCAGGTGCTCCAGTTTTCTCCCACAGTCTAAAGATGTGCAGGTCAGATGAATTAGCCATGCTAAATTGCCCATATAGTGTTAGTGCATTAGTCAGAGGGAAATGGGTCTGGGTGGGTTACTCTTCAGAGGGTCAGTGTGGACTGGTTGGGCTGAAGGGCCTGGTTTCCACACTGTAGGGAATCTAATAGTGGACCACCAACCAATTCTAAAATATTGCATTGTGTCATCAAGTTCTTACTGGTGAAGGTCTACCTGGTAGGATGTTAGAGTATGGCAAAGTTACCACTATGCAGATCTGTGCATACAAAGGTGACAATTAATGAAATTCAAATCAATCCAGGTCATGAGGAAAATTGATGGATACAAATTTAAGAGATCAAACCTAGCATTTGTAGATAGTGATTAAAGTCAGGCACATCAAAACACCTACTGGTGGTAGCATTGCTATGTGCTAGATCAGCATTAATTTCATTTAGTCCCAATCCCAGGTTAAGACAATAAAACCATAAGACAGGAGTGGAAGTAAGGCCATTTGGCCCATAGAGTCCACTCAGCCACTTAATCATGGCTGATGGGTATTTCAATGCCACTCTCCCTGTAGCCCTTAAATTCTTGATCTCACAAGGAACTCACTGCCTTGAAGGCATTTAGTGTCCTGACCTCCCACTGCACCCAGTGGCAAGGACTTTCCCAGGCCCCACCACTCTGGAAGAAGGGTCTCATTTCCATTCTAAATTAACACCCTCTAATTCTAAGGCTGTGCCCACAGGTCCTGGTCTCCCTGCCTAATGGAAACAAACTACCAGCATCCACCCTTTCTAAGCCATGCATTAATCGAAGTTCCTATTAGATCTCCCCTCAACCTTTTAAACTCATGAATACAATCTTAGGATCCTCAACCGCTCACCACATTTTAGGCCTACCATTCTTGGGATCATCCTTATGAATCTTTGCTGGACACACTCCAGTTCCAGTAGGTCATTTGTGGTGTGGGGCCCAAAATTGTATATTCTAAACAGGGCTTAACTAGAGCTTTATAAAGTCAGTAGCACATTGCTGCTTTTACATTCCAACCCTCAAGATAGAGCAACATTACATTTGCTTTAACCATGGACTCAACCTGCAAGTTAGCCTTTAAGAGAATCATGGACTAGCACTCCCAGATCCCTTTGTACTTTGGCTTTTATGAATTTTCTCACCATTTGGAAAACAACAGGCATGAACTATTTTCCAAACCGCAAGACCTCACATTGAATCTCAGCCATTTCTGGGACCACTCTTCTGAACTGTCTAAATCTTTGTAGCCTCCCCATCTCAATTACCTGCCTGTCCACGTAACTTTGCATCATTGGTGAACTATGCCAGAATACTCCCAGGCCCTTCATCCAGATCATTAATTTAAAAAAGTGAACAGCTGCAGCCCAAACACTGAACCCTTCAGGATCCCACTTGTCACCAGCTGCCATTCCAAAAAAAAAAGGGAACCTTTTATCCCAACTCTAGCTGTCAGCCAGCCAATCTTCAATCCATGTCAGTAGCTCACTTTGAACACCATGGGCCATCACCTTACTTAGCTGCCTCCTGAGACAGCTTGAAAAGGCCTTTTGGAAATCTAGACATAACATTAACTGGGTTTCCCTGGTCTAACCTACTTGTTACCTCTTCAAAAGAATTCTAACAGGTTTGTCAGACACAACCTCCCTTTACTAAATCCTTGCTGACTTGTTCTAATATGACCCTGCATTTCCAAGAATTTAGAAATCTCATCCTTAAATGAAGGATTCTAGAATTTTGCATACAATGAGGTAAGGCTAATTGACCTAAAGCTTTCCATCTTTTATCTTGATCCTTTGAACAAGGGGCTTACAATTTTCCAATCTGGGACTTTCCCAGACTTGATTTTTGAAAGATTGCAACCAATGCCTCTTCAGCCACTTCCCTCAAGTCTGTAGCCCATCAGGACCAAGAGATTTATCAATTTTTTACTTTAGCTTTTCTAGCACTTTTGTAATGGCTACCATACTCAACTCTGCCCCTCGCCTTTCCTTAATTGTTAAGATATTACTCATGTCTTCCTGAGAAGATGTTTTCAGCTATTTCCTTAGCTCTGATCACAAGCCTTGCTGCATCAATTTGGAGCAGCCCAATTTCTACTTCTATCTCATTTGTTTTAGGTATTGAATGAAACTTTTGCTATTATTGGCTAGCTTACTTTCATATTTGATCCTCTCCTTCCAGATTTGTTATCTGGTTTTTTTTGTAAAAGTCTTCCCAATCCAATTTCCCAGTGCTCTTGGCCACTTTATAGGCTCTTTTTCCATGGTACATTTCCTGACTTCCTTTATCAGCCATGGCTGTCCAATTCCCCCTTCACCCCAACTGGATGATCCTTCTTTGGAATGAACCTCTGCCCAGTCCTTGATTACAGCCAGAAACTCCTGCCATTAGATTAGATTACTTTACAGTGTGGAAACAGGCCCTTCGGCCCAACAAGTCCACACCGACCTGCCGAAGCGTAAACCACCCATTGTTGCTGTCTTCCCCACTAGCCTCTGCTTTCAGCAAATTCAACAGTTCCTCTCATGCCCTTGTAATGGTGTTGCAGTTAAAGGTAAAAAAGGTAATTACATCAGATTTTGCCTGCTCTTTTAAACTGCAGACTAAACGCTACCATATTATGATCACTGCCTCTTAAGTGTTCCTTTAAGATCTTTTAAAAATTCTGGCTGATTACATAGCACTAAGTCCACAATAACCTGCTCCCTTGTGGGCTCTATTACAAGCTCTTCCCAAAAAAAAAAAAGAGATCTTGTAAACATTTCATGATTCCCTTTCTTTGGATCCACCGAGATTATTCACCCAGTCCAGATTAGATTTCTGACAGTCTGAAATAGGCCCTTCAGCCCATCAAGTCCACACCAACCGAGGAGTAACGCACTCCCCTATCTTATTTACCCCTGACTAGTGTACCCAACACTGGGCAATTTAGCATGGCCAATTCACCTGACCCACACATCTTTGGATTGTGCAGGGAAGCTTGAGCACCTGCAGACATGGGAAGAACGTCTGTGTGGAGTTTGCACAGTCACCTGAGGCAGGAATTGAACCCAGGTCCCTGGTGCTGAGGCAGCAGTGCTAACCACTGAGCCACCGCACAATTTGCATATTCGAATCCCCCATGATCAGTGACTTTGGTCTTTCTAACATGCCTTATTTCTGGCTACATCCTACACCCCTGGTCCTGACCACTGCTGGGAAATCTGTACTAACTCCCATTATGGTTGTTTTGCCTTTGTGGTTCTTCAACTTCACCCACATTCCACATCATCTGACCCTATGTCATTGTGCCATATAGATTTAAAATCATTCCTAAGGCGGCAACCCTGCCCTCTACCCACCTGACTTAAAGATCCAAGGATTACAACTTAACTGCCATTTGAGTCCCCTGCAACCACATTTGTGAAGCCTACCACAAATCATGATTTATTATTCAGCTACTTTTGAATACTACAAGCATTCAGACAAAGCACCCGAATTCTAGTTTGCTTACCCTCATGATTTCAGTCATCTCCAGTAATATATCCTAAGTTATCTTTCCTTTTTGCTTCATTTCTAGTTTGCCTTGAACTTCAACCCTACACGTGCTAACCTGCTGCTTTTCTACTTAACTCCATACTCTGTTGCTTCCCCTCTCCTCTGACTCAAGTTTAAAGTTATACCACCCTATTTAAATCTTTTCCACCAAAACTAGCTTCAGATCGGTTCAGGTGGAGACCATCCCATCAGTACAGATTGCCCTGCCTCAAAAACTGAGGCCAGTGTCCCATGAAATCACACCACAAATTTTTTTAAAACTATGCATCGAACATCCTCCCAATGTCCAACTGCAGACAAAAAAGTGCTTCAGACTTGTTAAAATTGAACTGTGTGGAGCATCATGATCCATCTGTCAGTCCAGATAAAAAAGTCTTACCTACAATCTGTTACAAGGAGAACAAGAATTGTCTAAGTAGGAGCACAAAACCAAAGAACTGCAGATGCTGGCAAAAACAAAACTCAGGTCTGACAGCATCTGTGGTGAGAAAGTAGAGTTAACATTTCAGGTCCAGGTGACCCTCCAGAATTCCAATTCACTGCTTTCTCTCCACAGATGCAGCCAGACCTGCAGAGTATTAAATAATTTATTCAGTTTAGACTTTTATGTAGAGCCTGAGTTATATAGCATAGATATGTCCAAACCAACTAGATAGCCTAAACTGACCTAGTCCCATTTGCCAAGTTTTGGTCTCTTCCTCTAGACCCTTCCCATTCACATGCCCATCTAGATGGACTTGTACTCTGAAGAGTATCCACACAAGTGGCTTTCATTTAGAGGCTAGAAAAATCTTTAAATTAAATACATGTGACAGGTTAAAGTAGCCATGATTTTATTTTAGCTGAAAAAAAAAGTGTTGCTGAAAAAGTGCAGCAGGTCAGGCAGCATCCAAGGAGAGAATCGACGTTTCGGGCATAAGCCCTTCAGGAATGAGGAAGGTGTGCCAAGCAGGCTAAGATAAAAGGTAAGGAGGAGGGACTTATCTTTAAATTAAATACATGTGACAGGTTAAAGTAGCCATGATTTTATTTTAGCTGAAAAAAAAAAAAGTGTTGCTGAAAAAGTGCAGCAGGTCAGGCAGCATCCAAGGAGAGAATCGACGTTTCGGGCATAAGCCCTTCAGGAATGAAGAAGGTGTGCCAAGCAGGCTAAGATAAAAGGTAAGGAGGAGGGACTTGGAAGACAATAGGTGGAAGGATGTTAAGGTGAGAGTGAAGCTGGAGAAAATCTGCATTCACCCCTTGTGGCTCAAGGGTTCCTAGGCAGATGAGGTGGTCTTCTTCCAGGTGTTGTGTTGCCATGGTCTGGCAATGCAGGCCAAGAACCTGCAGGTCCTTGGCAGAGTGGGAGGGGGAGTTAAAGTGTTCAGCCATGGGGCAGTTGGTGCAGGTGTCCCAGGTGTTCTGAAAATGTTCAGCAAGTAGGCAGCCCGTCTACCCAATGTAGAGGAGGCCACATTGGGTGCGGATGTGGTAAGCATGTGGAGGTGCAGGTGAATTGGTGATGGATATGGAAGGATCCCTTGGGGCCTTGGAGGGAAGTTGAGGGTGCAAGTTCGGCATTTCTTGCAGTTGCAGGGGAAGGTGCTGGGAGTGGAGGTTGGGTTGGTGGGGTGTGTGGACCTGACAAGGGGAGTCTGAGGGAGGGGTCTTTCTGGAATGCTCAGAGAGGGAAATATCCTTGGTGGTGGGATCTGTTGGGAGGTGATGGAAATGACAAAGGATGATGCAATGTATCTGGAGGTTGATAGGGTGGTTGGTGAGCACTAGTGGGGTTCGGTCCTGGTGGCGATTGGAGGAGCGGGAAGTGGAGATGCGGTGGAGAGCATCGTCAACCATGGAGGGGAAATTGTGGTCTTTGAAGGAGGCCATCTGGGTTGTTCAGTATTGGAATTGGTCTTCCTGGAGCAGATGTGGCAGAGGTGAATTGGGAATATGGGATGGTGTTTTTACAGGGGGTAGGGTGGGAGGTGGTGTAATCTAGGTAGCTGTGGGGAGTCGGTCGGTTTATAGTAAATGTCTAAGTTGAGTTGGTCACCCGTTTCCGCGTTGAGTAGTGTTAACAATTAAAAACATCTTACAAAACAACTTAATAATCGTGCATTTACATTACCCTTCACAACCCCAAGGCATTCCACAGCCAAAAATCAGACAATCCCAGTTGTAAGTTAAAAGCCTTTGATTTGAGAACCTGGCTCATCTGCACATCACCCAAGTTACTTGGGCAAGGTAAGAAACCCCACTGAAGCAAACTAGCCTTCAAAATCACCAACTCCAGCAAACTGGATTACAAGATTTTCCCCATCTCTTCATTAGTACCACGTACATTCAGTTCCTTAGTCCTAAACTTTGAATCCCTACCTAGAACTTCATTGGAGTGAAGTAATTACCCCAAAATCAAAATTCACAAGGCTCAAATTTTTGACAGTGGCCCAATTAAGCACTGAAGACATTTCTAGTCCAAAACTAGAGGGCGTAGGTCTCTTATCTTTCCCATAAACCTAAAGGGGCAACTTTTTCATGCAGAGGGTGCTACTATATGTGGAATGAGCTGCCAGAGGAAGTGGAGGAGGCTGGTACAATTGCAATATACCCATCCAAATGCCTTTTAAATGTGAATAGGAAGGGTTTACAGGGATTATGGGCCAGGTGTTGGCAAGTGGGACTAGATTAGGTTGGGATCTCTGGTTGGCATGGAATTGGACCAAAAAAAAGTAGTGTTTCCATGCTGTACACCTAATGAAGATTGTTTGCACCTTTAGAAGTTTAATATTTGACAGCACTCAAAATTGACCTCCTGTTAAAGTGACTATACAGCAGTTTTTAAAGC
The DNA here is from genome assembly GCF_004010195.1 of Chiloscyllium plagiosum. Taxonomy (NCBI): domain Eukaryota; kingdom Metazoa; phylum Chordata; class Chondrichthyes; order Orectolobiformes; family Hemiscylliidae; genus Chiloscyllium; species Chiloscyllium plagiosum. Next base: position 33,485,039 of record NC_057727.1, on the reverse strand, counting down.
CAAGGCAATGTGCTAGCTTAGGTGGTCAGTTTGGATTAATTGTTTCCTACCAGATGCAACCAGATTGTTTAATAGTTTGCAGGTAGTTTCCCTGAAGGAAATTGATGGAGTTAAGTCATAATTTGAGACAAATCAAAGGCCAAGTTGAGACAATTTAATCTTGAGATTTGTACTCCTAAAATGACTCCCAGCTGCATTTGATTTGCCCAATTTAAATATCCAAGTGATTAATACAAATGAATAAAACTAACAGATGTTACACTGACCACTTACAGTTCCACTGGAAACATTTGTTTAGAACAGACTTTAAATTTACACTGAGTAACCTCTTTACCAAGTTTGAGATAAAAGTTGAAGGATTTTTCAATCTGAAACAACCAATTGAAAACCAATTCTGATTGGTGCCTTCTAAAAAGGCCAATCTTAAAAAAGATCATTCAATGACATCCTGGCAAAGTCAGATATTACTCGACCAGTTGTGGCAAACTGCCTCAAACTCCTGCAGCAAGTTGACACTAAGTACAAATCACAAGACCCCCGTTATATTGGAAGCACACTAGCTTTTGGAGTGACACTCCATCAGGTGATAGTGGAGGGCTCGATTGTAACAGAATTTATAGCAAAAATTTGCAGTGTGATGTAACTGAAATTATACCCTGAAAGAGATAGTCTGTTAAGCCTTTCATCTGATAGAATACAGTGATAGTTTAACTTCATGTGAAAAATCACAAGACCTTTTTTAAAGTTGCATTCTCAGGTTAGCTGTTAACAAATGGTGATAGCTAGACAATATGTTGAAGGTGTTAGCCCCATGTTGTCTGTCTATGACCTGATGTTTAGATTGATTCTAATCTAAAAAAGGAGAGAACAGTTTTACATAAATTCATGCAGTTTGAGTTCAGAGTTCTACATGAATGTATGCAGTTTGAGCAAAGTGCAATGTAACTCTGCAAGTACAAATTCACCCCAAAAAAAAGTGGGCATGTGGGTCTGTGTCTGTGTGGGGTGGGGGTTGAGGGTGTGAGAAAGTGTGTGTGTGTAGTGAGTGCAGAGTGTCTTAAGTCTGAGGGGATGCATGTGTGTCTGTGTGCACCTGTGTCGGAGAGAGCATGTAGGAATATCTGTACAGTGCAATGGTGATCACCTGTAATGTGAGATGAACCCAAGGTCCCAGTTGAGGCCCTCCCTATGGGTACCGAACCTAGCTATGAGCCTCCGCTCAGCCACTGATCTCTGCCGCCTGTCCCAATGTCCACCTTTGAGGGCTGTCGCCCGACGGTCTGAGGCTACATGTCCTGCACCACGCACCACATGCACATTGTGGGGTGAATTTGTACTTGCAGAGTTGCATTGTATGCAGTTTTTTGAGCAAAGTGCATTCATGTAGAACTGAGTGCAAAAACTGCATGAATTTATGTAAAACTGATTCTAATCTAAAAAGTGAGATAACAATCTAAACAGAGAATGCAGGGGGCTAACACCTTCAACATGTTGTCTAGCTATCACCATTATTAACAGCTAACCTGAGAATGCAACTTTAAAAAGGTTGTGATTTACACATGAAAGTGAAACTATCACTGTATTCTAACAGATGAAAGGCTTAACAGACAGACAATCTATTTCAGTGTATAGTTTCAGTTACATCACACTAAATGTTTGCTATAAAATTCTGTTACGATCGAGCCCTCCACTATCACCTGATGGAGTGTCACTCCAAAAGCTAGTGTGCTTCCAATTAAGTTGGTTGGACTATAATGTGGTGTGATTTTTAAACTTTGTACACAGTCCAACACCAGCATCTCCAAATATGACACCAAGTAGGGCATTGCAAGACACTACCACTGAAATGCTTAAGAGGAGCATTGTGTAGCAACTTGGGGGAAAAAAAGGTGGTATTAATACTGTGCTACAGGGTTGAGTGATGCTTTAAAAGTTTCCATTGCAACCAACCAGTGTTAACAAAAAACAGGAGGTAGGGAGAGCCTACTTGGTCTTCCTGCCATTCAGTTTAATCAGCCATGATTATACTGTACCCCGTTTCAGCTTTCTCCCCATACCCTGGAGGTCATTGGACTGCAAGTTAATTGGGATTTGGTGACCTGTTTAGAGATTAAGTAATATGACTAGATTCTAGGATACTAGAGACTGTATTGAAGCTGAACAAAATATAGGCTTGCTAACTTGTTTACAAGAGTGCTCTGATCAACAACTGAACATTTCCCTTAACATGGAACAGTACAGCAGAAAGCAGCTCTTCAGCCTACCATCTATGATGACCATGTTACCACAGTAAACTAGGCTACCTGCACATGACTTGTATCCCTCTATTCCTTACCTCTATCTAAATGACAAACAGTGGAGAATTGTATCTTTCACCTTATTCCTCCCTGCAATCTACTAAACTCTTCAGTGATTTAGGTGGTTGTGGGGGGGGAAAGTGGGGAAAGAAGAGTGGAAAGGTTACAGCAGGTCAAACCATCAGAGCCTTCCATCCAATCTATGAAATTGGAGGATTGCCAAAATGCTGAGATCAGCAACTTTGCAGATTAGCATCTCTACTGGAGCCCCAGTAAAGATGTTTGCAATGAACTGTGAACAATGACATACCCAGCCCAAAAATACCTGTCAAATTTCACTGCATGAACACTACTAAATGCCTGACCGTTTCAGAATTTAAGTTTTATTAGCTAATATCTTTAGAATTGGAGTATGCCATAATACCAGGTGTAAACACTTTAGATAAACTACAGTCACTAGATTGTTTAGCATTTAGCCACTCAAGCCTAGTTGGACATTTGGCTGCTGCAGGAGGACAGGCTTAAAGTCAAAGAATTTGATCACAACTAGAATTGGGTGTGCACCTGGTCCACACAGTCAGTGTCCCTTCCTAAATTAACCAGCCAAGCCAATCTTTGCTCAACCACCTGTTTCTAGTTCCAGTGCCTATACTCCCTATTCACCTTTTCCACTGACAGGAACAACCCCTAGGAAAAAGGCAGTTGGCAATGAGAATATCAGGAAGATAACACCCAAATGGAATCCTGAGGAAGTGCTGAGGAACATCTGGTTATAGCAAATCTTGTATTTTAGATGGAATACAAGACCTAATAGCAACACTGTTGCTCCAGCTGTTGTAATCAAAACATTGTTAGTTTCCTTGCTTTGATAGCCAGAGTGGCAGTGACTGTACCCTCGTGGGTCTCAGCCTGGCTCAAACAGTAAGGATGAAGTGCAGCTGCAGGAAGATCAATGTTGAGCTCAAGAACTCAAACAGCTGCTTGGAGATGGTCTCAGCTATTTAAGCATGATGCAATTGGTGAACTGGAACCAAAACATCATTGTCTGATCTATCCTTCAGTCCAACAGCATTCAAGACCTTCTTCACCAAAGACCAATTGACTGGTCAAGAACAGCTTCGGATCAGAACCATCTGGCTATTAAATTACAAGGAGTCTCAACTAGACAACAAAATCAGAGGGTGAAGAAAATAGGTCTACACCAACAAAAAGCATGACATCCAAAAAAATGAAAAATTGACTGAGGAATTTATTGTAGCAAAAAAAAAAATGCATGAAAAATATTGCAAGTTGAGAACCACCATGAGGTGTGCATTCTTCAAAGCACATTCAAGACCATCCAGGCCTCAAGCATTGGAGGCCCATCTCCAGGTCAGCTAAGGTTAGAGTGGTGAGTTAGGCAGCTAGTGCTTATTGAAAAGCAACACCAGAGGATCTCCCCAATGCTCAGGAATCTTGAACTTAACAGGATTCTACTTGGTCACCATCTCACCACCTAGCCTAGTGGAGTTACAGCCACCTAACAGAACTGAAACAGCCAGTACAAGAGAAATTCTTCCAGATATCTAAATATGGCAAGCATCTTAGCACACATTCAAACTGAATTGCCTTATTTGGAGATTGGATAGCATACCCAAGGCAGTGGTGGGTCCAGATACCATCATTGTGATCATCCTTAAAAAAGGTGGTCATGAGACAGGGCATCCTCGCTGTCTGCCAGAGGTTGCTGCAATATGCACTCAAATGTGGTCTTTGAAGGAAGGGCTCCTACTGCAGTCAGTCAATATTCTGTCCATCAAGAGGCAGTGTACATTATCTTCACAGCAAGGCAAGATGTGCAGACAACGTCTGCAACCTCTAGGAGTGAGCTTTTGTCTATGGGAACTGTGGAGAATGCTCCAAATCATACTAGACCTACATCACCATCTCCTGGTGCTGTGAAGGCATGCAGAGATCTTCAATGGACCCATTGCCAACTGAGGTTACACAAGACTGTAATGGCACCAGTACTGAATCACCTTGCTTGCTGCCACACTCACATATGCACAAAGCTTTCCACTAGTGAGTTTAGAGTCCAACATACAGCATGGAAAGACCCTTTGGTCCAAACCAACCAGATATTCTAATCTAATTCCACTGGCCAAACCCCTCCAAACCCTTCCTATTCATACCAATCCAAGATGCCTTTTAAATATTGCAATTAGATTAGATTACAGTGTGGAAACAGGCCCTTCGGCCCAACAAGTCCACACCGACCCGCCGAAGCGAAACCCACCCATACCCCTACAATTTACCCCTTACATAACACTATGGGCAATTTAGTATGGCCAATTCAATTGTACTAGCCTCCACCACATCCTCTGGCAGCTCATTCCGTACATGCACCACCCACTGGAAAATGTTGCCCCTTAGGTCTCATCTCTCCCTTCACCCCAACACTTTTCTAGTTCTGGGCGTTCCCCACCATCTTTGTCTATCTTATGATTTTATAAACCGGAGGGGCATGGATAAGGTCACCCCTCAGCTTCTGACATTCCAGGGAAAACAGGCCCAGCCTATTCAACCTCTGAGTGCAAATCCTCCAACCCTGGCAACATCCTTGTAAATATTTTCTGAACCCTTTCAAATTTCACAACATCTTTCCAACAGGAAGGAGACCAGAATTACACAATATTCCAAGTGGCCTAACCAGTGTCCTGTACAGCTGCAACATGACCTCCCAACTCCTGTACTCAATACTTTGACCAATAAAGGAAACCATACCAAACACCTTCACTATCCTATCAACCCGCAACTCCACTTTCAAGGAAGTATGAACCTGCACTCCAAGGTCTCTGTTCAGCAACACTCCCTAGGACATTACCTTTAAGTATACTTTAGTGTCAGCCAACCTCCAGTCTTCTGGCATCTCACTGGAGACTGCCCATGATACAAATCTCAGCAAGGGGTCCAGCAATCATTCCCTTAGCTTCCCACAGTTCTAGGGTAAACCTGATCAGGTCCTAGAGATTTATCTGTGTGTCAAGACATCCAACACTTGTATTATGGAGATAAGATATCATTTATTTCTGACATTCTATCTTCTATGTCCTTCACCACAGGAAACACCAATGCAAAACACTAGTTTCATATCTCTAATCTCCTGTGGCTTCACAAAGGCCACCTTGCTGATGTTGGAGGTGCCCTAGTTACCCTTTTGTCCTTAAAAAAATTTGTAAAACCCCTGTGGATTCTCCTCAACTCTATTTGCCAAAACTATTTTCCCTCTTTGCCCTCAAGTATACTTCTACTGCCTTTATATGGTAGGGAATCTCAGTCTCTGTACCTGATGTATGCTTCTTTAACCAAACCCTCAATTTCTCTAGTCATCCAGCATTCCCTACACCTACCAACCATTCCTTTCACCCCAACAGGAATATACTGTCTCTGGACAGTTGTTTTCATTTCTGAAGACTTCCCATTTTCTAGCTGTCCTTTACCTGCAAAGATCAGCTTTTGAACATATTGTCTAATAGTCAAAATAAGCCTCTCCAATTAAAGACCTCAACTTTTAGATCTGGCCTACCCTTTTCCATCACTATTTTAAAATAGAATTATGGTCACTGGCCCCAAAGTGCTCCCCCACTGACCTCAGTCACCTGCCTGGTCTTATTACCCCAAGAGTAGGTCAAGTTTCGCACCTTCTCTAGTAGGTACTGACTCCATTTTGTACACTTGAATTCCTCCATCTAAACCCTTAGACTGGGACTGCCATAATGCTGTTTGGAAAGTTAAATCCCCTACCATAACCACCCTATTATTCTTAGATAGCAGAGATCTCCTTACAAGTTTCTCAATTTCCCTGACTATTGGGGGGAGGGTCTATAATACAATCCCAATAAAAAGGGAGTCATCCCTTTCTATTGCCATTCCACCTAAATAACTTCCCTGGATGTACTTCTGGGAACATCCCTCAGTACAGCTATATTACTATTCGTTATTTAAAAAAGGTTCCTCCTCTCTTGCCTCACTTTGTTCCACGATACAAATCCTATAGGAAGGACATTCAGCTGCCAGTTTTGCACATCCCCGAGCCATGTTTCTGTAATTGCTAGGATATCCCAGTCCCATGTGCCTAACCATGCCTGGAGTTCACCTGCCTTCCCTGTTCGGCCCTTTGCATTGAAGTGAATGCAGTTTATCAGTCCTACCTTGTTCTGCTTTGTCCCTGCCTGCCCACCTGCCTTTTCTCAACTATACCAGTCTCAGATTGATCTCTTTCCTTAAGATCTCCCTGTCTTCCCTCTTTTCTTCCCCCCCCCAAAAAACCCCTTTTAGTTTAAATCCTCCCAAGCAGCTCCCAAATCTTCCTGCTAGTATATTAGTCCCCTTCCAATTCAAGGGCAATCTGTCCTTGTACAGGTCACTTCTACCCCAGAGATTCCAGGGATTCAAAAATGTGAATCCTTCTCCCATACACACCATCTGCTCTATATTCCTATTTAGACCCTCACTAGCTTGTAGCACTGGCAGCAATCCAAATTATACTAACCTAGAAGACCACTAAGTTCCTGCCTAACTTACTACATGCTCCCTTCAGAATCTCATCCTTTTTTGTTCCCACATCATTGGTTCCTGTTGGGCCCTCTCCTTTAGAATTCTGCACCCCCTCAGACCTCCTTGATCCTGGCACCAGGGAGGATTCTGACTTTGCACTGCTGGCTGAAACCTGTTTGGGGGAGGTCACAGCACAAACAAAAAGTGAATAGTTTTAATTATAGCCTTGCTGTAAATTTTCCTGGCATTTTCCCAGACATCCTCCCACAATGCCAAAGAGATTTCCAACCTTAATTCTGGACTCCAGGTGTCATAACTGTTCCATTTCCTTCAATACCTTATTGCATAGTAAGTGGTAGGAGAGTACTGACAGAGGGCAGACCCATTGGCCAAAGCACTTTTTCCTATCTGAAATAAGGATTCAGTGTAGTCTTCTTTTGTACAAAGTCACTTTTGAAGATGCCAAGAGAGGTCCTTGCTGGGCAGCCCAGACTTCTGGTGCAGCTGCTCAAAGAGGACATGACCTCCCCAAACAGTAGATACCTCTGGATTCCCAGATTTTGAATATAGCATCAGTCAGCCCTGGCTAAAATTCCAATGTTCTCACGATAGAGGAATAAGGGGAGGTTTTTTGCAAGTTACCCTCATCTTGTCACATTATCCTCCAGGCTTTGATAATACAATAGGGTTTTTACAATATTCTAAAAACTCTTGTCCATAAATAGTAAGTTGATGAGGGGCCATTTTGCTTGGGAGGCCTCAGTATCTAACCAGATGGATTGTGGGTCATGAGACTCAATTGAGTCATGTTTTAACATGAATACTGCAAGCTTTAAAAGCAGTGTCCACAAAGTGATCTGTACACCTGTAAAGTCTCTACAAATTCTACAAACCCACTGTCAGATTGGGTGCTCTAGTTTCACTATCTCCAGGCCAGCTTTCCTGTTGCAGCACTGGTCATACAGTCCATTAACTGTTTTGGGTGGACCACATCATCCACGTGTCTGACAAAACCTTAAAAACAAGCATTTAATGAATGGCAGAGAAGAAGTGCTCCAAAGGCATCTAAAAAAGCAATTCCCCACCTAACTTAAAGGCATCAAACTGCTGTTTTATTCTCCAACCCAAGATTAGTAGATGCTGTCTTTCCAGCTTAGGCAAAGTGTCAAAACAGATGGAACCCCTCCAACAGGCCCAAAAAAGGCAAACAAAACCCAATTCAGAAAAACACCTGCTGAAGGGCTTGTGGTAGGACTGAAGTCACCCTCTGGTTACACTAGAACGCAAGTCAAAGAACTGTGAATAGAGGTCAGAAATAAGCAGTTGGAAAAATTCAGTAGCTGACTGCATCTGGGGAGGGGAACCTCTGCAAATGCTGCCAAAAACCTTTGGCAGTAAGAAAAATACTCTTGACCCCAGGGCTGCATAAACTATTAGACTGGCATTCCTTTTATTTGGCCATCTATTAGTTCAAGAGATTGGAGATTCATTACACAAAAAAAAGTACCATAGGTTAGCTTGTGCACAAACATTTTAATGTACCATGTGTGAACCACACCATCTGCCATTTAACATTCAACCAGGAGAATGGAATTTAATTCAAAAAAAACCACCACAAACAAAAAAACTCCCCATATACATTGGAGACACTACCCACACCCTCCACCTCCTCCAAGACTTGTTTCCCCAGCCCCCAACGCCTCATCTTCACCATGGATATTCAATCCCTCTACATCTCCATTTTTCCCCCTCTCCCAATGTCCCCAACAGTACCCTTCCACCAACACGTTTGTTTGGCCAAACTGGTCCTCACCCTCAACAATCTCCTTCGCATTCTCCCACTTCCTCCAGACCAAAGGGGTAGCCATGGGCACACATGTGGGCCCCAGCTATGCTGGTCTCTTTGTTGGCTACATAGAACAGTTGATCTTCTGTAATTATACCGGCACCACTCCCTACCTCTTCCTCTGCTACATTGATGACTGCCTTGGCACCAGCTCATGCTCCTGCAAGGAGGTTGAGCAATTCAACTTCAACATTCCACCCTGACCTTAAAATTTACCCAGACCATCTGACACCAGGCCTCTCCATCTCCATTAGTGACGACCAACTTGACACTGACATTTTTTACAAACCCACTGACTCCCACAGCTACCTGGATTACACTTCTTCCCACCCTACCTCTTGCAAAAATGCCATCCTGTATTTCCAATTCCTCCACCATATCTGCTCCCAGGAGGGCCAGTTTCACCACAGAACACACCAGATGGCCGCCTCCTTTAGAGACTGCAATTTCCCTTCCCACGTGGTTAAAGATGCCCTCCAACACATCTCGTCCACATCCTGCACCTCTGCCCTCAGACCCCCACCCCTCCAACCGTAACAAGGACAGAACACCCCTGGTGCTCACCTACCAACCTTCGCATAAGCCAAGTCATCTGCTGACATTTCTGCCACCTCCAAAAAAGATCCCACCACCAGGGATATATTTCCCTCCCCACCCCTTTCTGCCTTCCGCAAAGGCTGTTCCCTCCGTGACTACCTGGTCAGGTCCACGCCCCCCCCCTACAACCCACCCTGGCACCTTCCCCTGCCACTGTAGGAACTGTAAAGTCTGTTCCCACACCTCCCTCACCTCCATCCAAGAGCCTTCCACATCCAGAGTTTTACCTGCACATCTACTAATATCATTTATCGCATCCGTTGCTCCCGACGTGGTCTCCTCTACATTGGGGAGACTGGACGACACCTAGCAGAGCACTTTAGGGAACATCTCCGGGACACCTGCACCAATCAACCACACTGCCCTGTGGCCCAACATTTCAACTCTCCCTCCCACTCTGCCGAGGAGATGGAGATACTGGGCCTCCTTCACTGCCAATCCCCCAGACGCCTGGAGGAAGAACGCTTCATCTTCTGCCTCAGAACACTTCAACCCCAGGGCATCAATGTGGACTTCAACAGTTTCATTTCCCCTCCCCCCACCTCACCCTAGTTCCAAAACTTGGAGCTCACTGTCCACGACTTGGCTTTTGCCCAAAATGTCGATTTCACTGCTCTTTGGATGCTGCCTGAACTGCTGTGCTCTTCCAGCACCACTAATCCAGAACCCCTGCCTATTTTTTCCACCTATCCACTCCATCCTCCTCCCTGACCTCTCACCTTCATCCCCTCGCCCACCTATTGTACTCTGCTACTTTCTCCCCACCCTCCTCTAGCTTATCTCTCCATGCTTCAGGCTCTCTGCCTTTATTCCTGATGAAGGGCTTTTGCTGCTGCTCGGATGCTGCCTGAACTGCTGCGCTCTTCCAGCGCCACTAATCCAAAATCTGGTTTCCAGCATCTGCAGTCATTACAATTAAAATTGGATAGGTAAAAACAGTTTCCCCCAAGTCATCTTGGCTAAAGTGACAACTAATTAAGCTAAAGGGATAAATGTTGTTTGGACAAGACAAGTGGAAAAAAAAAGTGTTTAAGGTAGGCCAAAAATAAATTTCATTGGATATGGGCTACACTGGTATATGCATCATCCATCAAGAGGAGTGATATGCTGATCATTTCCTGTACTGAAGTAGTTCCCATTAAAAAAGCTAGTGAAATAACAGGAGGGTACAAGAGATGGAGGCAATGCTGGGCCATGACACCTACTTTTATCCATGAAGGTGGGTGTTTAGGAAGGACAGAACCCCTGACCAGAATTGAAAATTTAGAACCAAGCAGTATGATGAAAGGTGAAAACTTCTCCAGGGTAGCCCTCAGTGAAAATATAGCCACTTTCTGGATTGGAATTATCCAGATAGGAAAAAGAAAACAAAAAAGGGAGAGAATAACTTTGGACCCATTCCTGTAGACAGACATGACCAGCTGCACATGGAACAGGAGATAGCGTATGTACTGTTGTCAATTAAGACAACAGTACTGTCTGGAAACCCAGCTCTGCATTCCACAGAAGTTTGTTTACTTGAAAGCCTTAATTCCAAGTTGAGGTTATGGAAAAGGTGTTCAAAACCCCAACTAGTTCATGAAGACCATTTAAGTAAACCACTAATCAAACCTGGGCCACATCTGAATCCAGACCCATGCCAATGGCGTTAAAAGTCCTTAAACCTGACTACCAAGCCACTGTTAGAAGATACCAGACGTGAGTGAGCCAGCCATCAAAACACCATCTGTTATGCTGTCAGTCCATGTACAGCTGACTAGTTGTTCAAAACAGTTTTCACCTTTAAAATGGTGAAGGTGATGAGCACTAAATATTGACCTAGCTAAAATGATATCCACTTTCCACAAATTGATTGAGAAGGAACAGTGCAAGGTACTGCTGAGCTGTTGTGCCATAGGGTCTCATTTTGGTACTACCACTAAAATAGGTAATAGTTAAATGTTGCTTTTGCTCAAAAACAAACTGGGAGTATCACATACTGAGGCTTTTGGTTAGCTACTGGAAAATCTGTCTAGTTACTAAGACAAATCAGATATTGGATACAAGACAGGGTGCTGGAGGTAGCATTTGGCACACTTTCCCTCATTGGTCAGGGCATTGAAAATAGGAGTTGGGACACCATGTTGCAGCTGTACATGCTGCAACCCAAAGGACTAGCCACACTACCATACATCAGGAGCATTTCAGAACTGACAGCCAGACTACTGCGACCACTAGGACATAACAGCACACAAACCAACAGCCACCCTCAGACAACTCACCAGAACGAAGGACCCGATACCCAGCATGAGCAAAACTAGTGTACAAAATCCCAGGCAAGGACTGCACAAAACACTATATAGGACAAACAGGAAGACAGCTAACAATCCGCATACATGATCAACTAGCCACGAAACGACATGACCAGCTATCCTTAGTAGCCACACATGCAAACAACAAGCAAAATGAATTCGACTGGGACAACACTACCATTATAGGGCAAGCCAAACAAAGAACAGCCAGGGAATTCCTAGAGGCATGGCATTCATCCACAAACTCCATCAACAAACACATAGACCTGGACCAATATACCGGCCACTACAGCTGACAGCTGAAACTAACAACCGGAAGCGGCAGGGACATGCCACTATAAATGCCGGAGGAAACACCACAGAAGCGCTTCACAGGAGGCTCCCAGGCACTGAGGATGTCACTAGACAGGGGACGAAACGTTTGCAACAAAAAATTTCCAGCTCGGCGAACAGAACCACAACAACGAGCACCCGAGCTACAAATCTTCACCCAAATTGAGCTATACAGTTTGTTGGGACAGCCACTTTCAGAATAATGAATACAACTCTAGTCCCCTTGCTATAGGTGCAATTTTGTTCAACTGGAGGATGCAGGAGAGATTCAAAAGGATGTTGTCAAAACTGGAGGATTTGTGGAGTCTTTCCCCCTCCCCCCAGGAGGGAGGATGTCAGAAGTTTACCAAAATGTAAATGGGTCAGGTGAATGGCCAGTTTCCTCAGGTGAGGGAAATCCAAAACTAGAGGGGCATTAGGATTTAAGCAAAAAAAGGGGAAGACTGGTTTAAAAAAAGGCATCAGTGTTAACTCAGAGGGTGTTATGTATACATTGGTACAATTACAACATTTAAAAATGCATCTGTATGGATTTGTTTAGCAAGGGTTTGGAGGGACATGGGCCAAATACTGAATTAGGTCAGATTGGGATGTCTGATTGGCACAGACTAGTTGGACCAAAGAATCAGTTTGTGCTGTATAAACAACTATGACTGACTTGCAAATTCAACTACAAACCCGATTTCAAGTTAGTTGGACAGGATACATTAATTCCACACTACAATAGTCTGAGCGAGTGGCGTGAGGACTTTTAATTGCAGACCCAGCAGATGAAGTGGAAAAAATTATTCCACTAGTTCAGAACCACAGGATGTGATGAAAAAGATTACAGACCAAAGTATTTCTTAAGTAGGTGGCTGCAAGAACAAGTCAGGTGAGAATCCTGAGCCAAGGACATCACAAGTGCAAGAGCTACTCCCTGTCACAAGTTGAGAATGGTGATGGAACACATCTGACTGGAGAGGGTAACTAATAATAAAAAAAGAGGATGCTGCAGCATCATGCAGTCAGTGCTGCATTCTCCACCCATGCAATGGCAGAATATTGAAATAGTTTCCATAAAAATATCCTGCACCAACTCACCTCAATTATGGGATTGTAAATTGAGGCAGAAGATATGGCCTAGGGAGAAAAAGGATAGCAGACAAACATTAGTGCAGATTTGGAACAGAGATTTGTCCTTCCTTTACTCACTGAAGAATCCAAGATTTTGACCCAGCAACATGTTACACCTACACCACATGGATTAATGTTAGCAGTTAGGCACAGGCATTTACCATGGACATTCATTCCAGAATGTAAACATCTGTATTACTTCAGTGCAAATAGGCCTCACTTGGTTGTAGCAATCAGCTTGCTCCAATTGAAGAGCTAGCTACAGTACTAAATAGCATTTGAGTAGTCTTTTACAGATGTACTTACATTTCAGTCAGCATCTTTATTAGTGGAGGTGCATTTTGTCTTGTGTTTAGGAGATAGAGGTTGAGACCATGTGCCAAGTGATCAAGTAAACAACTTGAAAATGTTGGAACAATAGAAACAGCATGAATGGGTGGGGGTCAGGTTCTCCAAACTAGGGTTTTAAATTTAGCTTGTAGTTGTATGGTAGCTTTAAAAGCACAACAGCTCTTCCATCAAGAAAATGCTGGAGTTCTCCAGCAGAATTTTGTCCTTTCCTCCTGGACTGGAAAAAGGGATTGCCTCACATGCAATTTTACTGGATATTCCTTTGCCAAGGATGCATTTGAAGAGATGTTACTCTATTGAACAGTTGCCAGTGTTAAATTATTTGCTTGTTATTCCAACAGAGTTGAAGTTATACCAATTTTCTTAGCCTACTCAAAATAAAAAAGGGGAAGTGGTACAAGTTGTAATTACACTGGAGAACAGCACCTACATTGTCCTTCAAAGAACTGAAGCCTCACTTGTATCTCTCCTAGAGAGAGAAGGGGTGTAGTCTAGCCCATAAACAGCAGCTTGCAATCTATTCTGCCACTGCCTTCCTGACTATCCTGATCACACTCCAATTCAATGAGAACATAAAAGGACATTTGAAAATGTAGTTAAAGCTTTGCATTTTTAAAGCTGTATGGCAAATAACATTGCAGATCAAAGTTAAAAATCATACAAAGATGCTCCTGACATCTATCCATACTGACATCAGTATTTCCCTATGTCAGACAGCTCTTTTGATCAGATGGTAGAAGATAGCAATTCAGAAGTTTGAACATTTCTCACCTTGCTAGTACTGACGACACTGCTGTTCACAAAATTTAGTTTAAAACTGACATACCTTCTAAACTTGATATGCCAAGTGGACAAGTAAAGTTAAATACTGAAAATTGCAACATTACAGGAAGACAAAACTTGCCAATTGGGCAAGTGATGAGTGATAATGAAACTTTGCTATAGTAGGGATTCCATTATCTTTCCTGGATGATAAAGGGAATGGCTAAGAGTTCAGAGCATGTTCTATTTATTGTTCTTAAATCAAAGAGTTATTAAATATGCCGAGTGCTCTTCCACTACAGCTTTTGCAAAGTGTTGTGAATCTCACTAAAGTAATCCAATTGGATTACTGGTTTGAAGAGTTCATTCTTCAATTTAAACAGTTTGACCATTTGTCTTATCTACTAGCAAATGTAAGCGCTAGTTGAAATTTGCTTATGGCATGATCCCATCTTAAATGGGCCCATTCTCTTTCACATTGCTACTGACAAACTGCAGACCTCTTGGCAAATGTTGTGCCTACCTTTTGATATTGGTCTCACCTCACTTTCATGAGATGTGAATGTTTGCAGATAAACCAGCTGCTGTTGCCTAACTCTCCTTGACTGGGGAGAAGGTCGAGTGCTAGCTATTGTCTAGGTAAAGAACACATTTAGTTATTCACACCTGAAACTTGTCTCTGTCACTTCCATCTAAAAAAGGGAAAGGTGATCGTGGTGTGGACAAGGTTAAAATGTTTGAGAAGTCAATTTTACTTTATTCTCAGCTTCAACAAAAAAAACAAACATCTCTCAAATCTATTAACCTGGGTTTGCTTGTTAGTGTCCTTTCATTTATCTTAAGTGAGATATTATGGTCACTACAAATTGCTGTGAAGTTCACCTGTCTGCATCAGTTCTTTCCCCATATAGTTAATCCTAAAGCAAGTTTCAGTATTACATTTAAGTATAGTTAGAAAAATTCTTGTATCCATTACTAGGACTCCATCCCTTAACCCCTGTACATATAGTTAATCCAAACCCAGCTTCACAGAATTATTAATTTTAATTTGCTAACTAAAGCTAATTCAGTCTCCCTACAGATGCCTTGGCAACCTACCAGTATGAGTACATCAATTAATAAAATGGATCTGGTTTTTAAGTTGGCTGATAACTGTCCTCCCTTCTGTTAGGGAGTTATGACAGTAATCCTGATCATGATTTGCTAAGTGCCTTTAGAACATGTGTTGAGGAACTATAAACATTCCTCTAATGAGAGAGTGTTCAGTCATTCTTAACTCTGGGTTTGCCCTCATTTCTTTTACATAAACTAACCCTTGCCAGCATCCCTTTGATCCATCCTATTTACATTTGGGCTGCTTGCATTTGTTTGAGCGATCGTAATAGATGCAAGAGGCATTTTCTTTAAAATAGAGTAAATCACCTTGTTCAGGAATGTTAATACTACAGTTGTTACTTGAACTCAGGTTAAGTATGCCCTATCACAGTTGCTGGCTGTCCTAGAATTAAGACCAGTGCCCCATTTAAAATGGAATTCCTTCCTATAGCCCGAAGGCTCATTTCTCATTTGAGTGAGCATTTATGCACTGGGCTTGACAACCAGTTTTATAACCTAAGATTTTGCTTTAAGTTGAGCCAAACTCATGAAATCATTAGGATTCTTGGGTTTATCAAGTACCATGATTTATTTTCTTTCCAATTCATTTTCAATTACATCCTTTACCTGAACACCATGGTAGGCAGGCAACACCATTATTTTTGATGACGGGGAAAAAAGTGGCAAGTTGCCATTTGGTACCTGGTGCAGATAAACATTCCTTTCCACCCATTAAGCTTGTTACAGATTAAAGCCAGCGATTTAAAGTGACCAACACCCACATACAAATTGCATGATTCCAATTTGCTGCAGTTTCAAGACATTAGGTGGACAAAGAAGGTTAGATGAAGTGAGTCACCCGAGTTAATGCTTCAGACTGTTTTGAATTCAAACAAAGTTTTGCTTCCTCTCCAACAGTTGCAGTTTTTGGGCAGCACAAGAATCCTGAAAATTTCAGGAGTGGAGTGGAGACTGCAGAAAATCAAAGGTGAGCTTGTGGCAATTGGTTTCTCAACCATTATGTTGAGAAGGTAAAAGAACATGAGTGGGTCAAGTGAGTCTGCATCTATCCAAAAGAGGAAAGAAAGATTGATTGAAGCAAGGTGTTGTTTACTCCAGATCTGCAGTGCTTGTTTGGCTTGCCTGCTTACATGTTATCACTCAAGTGTTGCTCTCGTTTGATGAGAACTAGACTTTGCCAATTTCAAAATAACTTTGCTTAACAATGTGTGACAATTGATAGCATAGCATGTGGGAAGCTGTAGCTGGTGGATAATAGTGCTCCCTTTACCAAGGTGTTTTCCCTGGAACCCAATTTGGTGCAAAGGTAATTTCCACAGCATGTGACTTAAAAATCAAATTCACCTCTTTCCCATCTATCCATTTGATTGTCCAAAATGGTGGAGAGGTAACAAAAAACCCCCCAAGATGCTCAAAGTACTTTTAGTAATTTTGGTATTTCTGTACGAGTCCCACCCAATTTACCTACCAAAGTGACACCTCATTTATTGGTATTAAATGCCATCTGCCACTAAGCCCATCTGATCAAGGTCCTGTTGTGTGGATTGGGGAGGTGCTGGTGTTGACAAAGTAAAAAAAAAACAATGCCAGGTTGAGAGTCCAACAGGTTTATTTGGAAGCACTTTTCACCCTCAGGTGATTCTAAATACACCTGTTGGACTATAACCTGGTTGACAGTTTAACTTTTGTCTAGAGATAACCACTTTCACTGTCCACAATTTTGATGGATCTTTCAGAACTGGTTAAAGAGATTTAGATTAGATTAAGATGCAATTAGTCAAGTCTAGAGTGGTGTCAGGAGTTTAGCTTGCTTATGTAGCAACTGCTTCTTGCCAAACTACCAAAAAACACGAAGCACATTCAAAAGCAAAAAAAGTCATGCATCAGGGCTCCAGAATGCAGAAGGAGTTCCAATTTACTGACAGGTTACCTATTTTCTGTGGCTAGGATTATTGTTGAATATTTGGAGATGCTGGTGTTGGACTGGGGTGAACAAGGTTAAAATAATTCATAAACACCAGGATTTAGTCCAACAGGTTTATTTGGAAGCACTAGCTTTCAGAGCACCACTCCCTTATCAGGTGCTTATGAAGTACAAGATCATAAGACAGAACTTTTACCAAGAGTTTAGTGTGATGCTACTGAAATTATATGTTGAAAGACCTGGATTGTTTAAGAATGGCCCTGTTGGTTTCAGTTCTTTCATATGTAAATCCCAGAACTTCCTTAAAGTTCACTTGAGAATGTAACTTTAACAATTGGGGTCATGTCAGCCCAGATAATGCATTGAAGGTGCAAGCCTGTGTGCTACAATGGTCTGACCGATTTTTGAATTGGTTTACAAACAGACCAACGAGATGTGTACTCACCAAGCTTTGTCACACAAAAGATGACAAAGTTCACATTATGCAAGAATGATCTTCCAGGTGGAAGACAGATTTGTCTTAGCAATCAGGAATTGGAATCCTTCCTGAAATTCAATGACTTACATTGGGACCAAAAATCTTGTCAGAGAAGAAGATCACTGAAAACTTAAGTACAGGCTTCAAAACTCATTTTTGGGAAGAACAGTGAACTGAAAGCATACCTGAAGATGACAAAATATAAAATCAGTGAAGTTCAGTGTAAGGTGGTCAAATGGGAGTGGAACTAGTTAGGTATGCTCAGACATCCACCTCTAGTTGTGTTTATAAAACAGAATCAAAGTACATTTGTGCTTCTAAGGCTAACAAAAAATATTTGGAACCAATGATTTAATGACGCTTTGTTCAAATGCTAGGCTTAAGCCAACAGTGGTTATTCCCTTAGAGGGTTAAAAAGTTGCTTGACCTGAATCTACAAGTCATGCATTGATTGCAGTTGTCATGGTGACATGACAATTCATCCAGTTAATACAAAAACTGCTCATAACATCTTTACATTGAAACCTACATACATCCACAAAGTTATATTCTCAGACAACACATCTGGGCTGTCAGGTGCAAGTGGTTGCAGGTTGAAAGACGAGAGATGAAGTGGCACTAAAAAAAGCGAGTCAGTAAAGGATGGGAAATGTCACCCAAGTTGACCATTTTGGCAATTATAGCAATGGTGATGCTATGAATTATTGAAACTAGTATCTAAGCAGAGAGTTAACATTTCAGAGGAAATTGAAAGAATGCACAGCTGAAAACAGCTAAACTTAAAACTCAGTAACTCCTTGCAGTATTGAGTTTGCATGGTTAATGTTGACCTGGAATACAGACTAAGAATTTACCTGTTTCTCCCCTCAAAAAAAAAACTGGCCTACATGCCAAGATAGCTAGTATTAAATAAAGCTAGACCTGGATATCTAACTGGTCAAAAGAAGTTTTAATGTGCTAGAGATAGTAATGGAAGTGATTAGGTGGCAACTGGAATGGGCAGTTAGTTCACAGCCAGAGATTGGAGAAGGTTATATGTACCATTTTACCATGCAGTTAATGAGCAGTCAAAATCTGCTTTTGTATAAAAGTTACAAGATGTTCAATATTAGCACAGGGCAATAACAATTTTATTTAATTTCCAAAGAAATCCAAAAGAGAATCAATTGATTATAACCTGAATGTTTGATCAACCACCACCACATTGTGACCTACTGTTGTGGAACAAATTACCCTGCAGATGGAAAAACCATTTCTGGTATCCACTGCCTAAATTACATCAGCTACAGTGGTCTCTTTGATACTGCATTCTCTAGGCAAGACTGGAGCATTTTCCCCCCAAATAAGCTTGTCCATTAATTCATTTAATAAAGAGGAGCTTTGTTCTAATGGGAGACAGACAGGCATGGTTGATTTTACTGTCAGACAAGTCTTTTTCTAGTAGAGATGGCTATGATTGGCTGGCCAAAAAAATTTAACAGCAAGTAACTGGTCTAACTTCAGGGTAGAAAGTGTGGAGTATAAGAGGAAGTTAGTCCTGAAATTAGAACCCTGCTGCCCAATTTGAATTTTAGTTAGTTTGGCAGTAATTATGCTGCAAGCATATTGTGAAGGGCACCAGTGAGTACTGGATCTTGTTTAGTCATCTTTTTGATGACGTGAACAGCAACAATAAACCCACATTGAAAATTCGTTTAATTACATCCATGGAGTAAGCAAAAGTTCCAAACAAATGCAGAATGTGATTTTGAGTTGGAGAAAGCCTCCTGAAACTGATGTTGCTATGCAGGTTGTCAGGGCTTGATCTTAGTACATGACTGCCAACCATTCAACAAAAGCAGCTGTGAGTGAAGCTCTTTATACCTAGCTAAATGCATTCCATACAAGTGAAGTCACTTACTGCATGGGCAATAAAAAAAACTCAGGTCAAGAGGAGACATGCAAACTGCTTGCAATTTGTCCAATATACATCAGTGTTCAGAAACTGAACACAAATGATTTAGCCAACAGAAAATTCAGGTGGAGTTAGAAACTAGGATACAGTCAACTTGGAGAGTCTGGAGAGCTAACCAAAACCCAACTATTAGACACAGGTTTCAAAATCAAGCTTGGGAGATGCAAGGAAAATGGGGGAAGCAGAGCAATGTCAGGGTGGTGGTCAGCTAAAGGAATTACTGCCAAATGGTGTTGTGAGTGGGGAGGTGAAGAGGAAGGAGGAAAGAAGGAGAAGGAGAGAGAGAGTACTTGCAGGGAGAAGTTTGGCAATGACTTAAACTGATTAAAACCAAGGGACACAGACATGAAGGAACTCAAGGTGGATAAAACAGTTTAAACAGGAAACTTAGAACCATCATTAGGTCAAGGGCAGAGGTGATTGGTGAGCATTGGAGGTAGATCAGGATTCATTGTATGGAGAGGACAGAGGTAGTACTGCTGAGGTAATGTCACTGAACTGGGACATGGTAAAATTTGAACATAATGTAGTTTTAGAATCTAATAGCAGCTGTGTATCCAATATTGATCAAAAATATTTAGCTCTCATCCTTTAGGGAAGGAAAGGTGCCATCCTCACCCAGTCTGGCAGAGATGAGACTCCAGGTGAACTCAGTGCCCTGACATGCACCATTTCACTCCGTTCAGGTGGTGATATAGGAATGCACAATTTTTGGCCCAGCCAGCCATTAGTTCCCAAATCCAGCAAAAGAATAAAAAAGGTCAGACACCAACCAAAGAACTTTGCAATGGTAGAGGTTGCAGTTTACAAGATAACAAAGCACAAATCCAGTTTAGAGTCCAACTAGTGTTTTGGTATTCATGCCAAGTCTCTGCCAATTCTCATTGCCACCATGGAGCATCTTCGAATTTTAAAGATCAAAATCATTAAGGCATTTAAACTCTGCATGCTGTTACCACTGTGGCAACTTATCCTGTGTTTTTAAAAAGAATGTGTGGTTACTGAAGTAAAATTTAATAAGTCCCAACTCTAAATCTTTCCAAATGCAGTGTTCTAGAACCAAGGTGACATCCTTTTAAAAAGAGAAAAAAGGACAACTAAGCAAAAAGCTCTAATATGCAGCTTGACCAGGTTTCTAAACCAGTTTAGAAGTTAAAGTTAATCCCAGTGATGTTAGTATTACAAGTTGCTTTGCATGTCTCAATGCAGCTTTGGTTTGCTCCCCCATTCAAATTCAAGTGATGGTGACTTTTGAAACAAAGTGCTTCACATTGAAATCTTAAATACATTTGCAACTTAATACATGATTGCCTAGCCTGCAAGTTTGTAACAGAAAAACCAGCTGTACCTCATTTACAGGAGTGTCAGTGAAATGGTCAAGGCAGGGATGGAGACAGGAATCTTGATGATATGGAGGTAGATGGTCTGCAATGGAGAGTGGAGTTCAGGGAGGTAAATTCTTTGCTGGATGGAAACTTTATATACAGATGGGAGTGGTGATCATTGGTCCTGGAGCAGAGTTGACTGGACACCTCTGCAGGAGGTGTTCCAAGGGTCAATATTTCAAAACAACTTCAGATTTATTACAGTATACCTCTGGAGCAACCAGGCTCTGGACAAGAGGCAAGGACATTACTACTGTCCCACAACACCCTGGGTCCCTAATGCAGTAGCCTATGCAGGATGCTTCAGTTTCTTTCTCACCACCACAAGGTCAGAAATGCAATTTTTGCACCAAATGCATGGCCATTCATAACTCTATATGGAAGCGGTTAGTGTTCAAATGCAGCAACACTCAGACAACCTGCAGGCTTGGGCGGACAAGTAATGTTTGTGTCACAAATGCTAGACAATGATTAGAGGCAAACTTTTGCTATTCAGTGGTATTACCTTGAATCCCTACTAACATCTGTGGGGTGACCATTAACAACAAATGGAACAGACTCACCACCCAAGTGGTGAGAGCAGGGCAGAGGCTAGGAATATTGTAGTTAGCTCACTGACTTGCTAAGTCTGTCCAACATCCATAAGGCACGTGTCAGAAGTGTAATGCAATACTCCTGACATAAGTGTGTGCAGCTCCAATACAAGCAGCCTGGCACCATCCAGGACAAAAAACAAATTCTCTTGATTGAAATCCACACATTCTCTTCCACTGATTCTGTGCACAGCTACTATTAGCACTATTCAAAATATGCACTTCAGATATTCAGACAGCACCTTTCAAACCCAAATCATTTGTATGGGGTGGGGGAAGGGAAGAAAGAGGAGAGGGAAGAGAAGGACACAGGAGCACCACCTGCAGAGTTCCTCCAAAAAAATATGCATTATTTTGACTTGAAATATTGCTGTTCCTTCACTGTCACTGGGTCAGAGTTCTGCAATTCTCCCGTCATAATGTGGGCATACCTAGAGACCACAAGCTGCCTTCCTGAACTCTGTTCACCATGGACAGCTGAAAATTGGCACTAAGATGCTGGCCAGCCAGTAATGGCTATTTCCCACAAGTCTAGATTGAGGGACACTTGAAATGCATAGCAGATCAGGCAGCATCAGAGGAGCAGAAAAAAAAAATTGTTTTGGGCAAAAACCCTTCATCAGGAAAGGAGGCAGGGTGCCTACAGAGTGGCGATAAATGAGGGGTGGGGAAGAAAGTAGCATAGAGTACAATAGGTGAGTGGGATGGAGGTAATAGGTCAGGAGAGTGGAGTGACTAGGTGGAAAGGAAGATAGCACCACCCTCATGACCTGTCCTGAGCTGGAAGGTTGAAAGAGCTTCAGGGCAGAGACAATGACCTGAGGGTTGCATTGAGAGGGGCACTTACTGAGATTCATGTTGAGGGGAGGGGAAGCAGCTTCAAGGAAGGCATCCTTGAAAGAAGATTCTCAGTACTGTGACTTAGTTGATTTTAACCCTACTGCAAGTCCTCTTGAAGTTTTCCTCCCCTCCTCTAGAATCTCAGTAAGTGTCACTCTCACTGCAACCCCCAGGTCATCTCTGCCTAAAGCTCTTCCAACTCACTGTCCTCATGACCTGTCCTACCTTCCTTTCCACCCTCCTGACCCATCACCTCCATCCCCCACCCCCCTCTGCAGGCACTCTGCCTCTTCCTGAGTGCAGGCTTTTGCCCGCAATGTCAAATTTTCCTGCTGCTCAGATGCTGTGCTTTTCTAGCACCACTAATTTCCAGCATCTAGAGTCCTTGTTCTTACCTATTTCTTGTAGTTATTTTCTCTAGCCACTCAATATATAAAAGCTTATTCCATAGCAATTCAGATTTTGAAATTTCATCTGGTTCAGTTTAAGTTGAAAGAAAGATTTATTGATGCTAAACTAGAAGCGAATAGAAGTTACCATTTGCAAACTGATAAATAGCAAAGTCTGTCATGAAAGATTAAAAAGTTCTCAGCTCCAGAACAAATTACTGCCAGTACAAAGATGAAATGAGGCTGCAAATTGAAGACAATAGTTCCATTCACTTTAGATCCAACAAGCAGCTTTTTTAAAAAGCAGACAGAAAAACCTGTTTCAAAATTTATGTTCAAACAAAGTTGAAACAGGAGACCATTTAAGCCTGCTCTGCCATGAATATGGGAGAAAGTGAGATGCTGGAGATCAGAGCTGAATGTGTTGCTGGAAAAGCACACCAGGTCAGGCTGCACTTTCCGCCATGCAATATGCTCATGATTGGATGATCAATGCCATATTCTGATCTTATTTTCTTATCTCCAACATTCATAATGTGCCCCCTGCCCCCCCCCCCCAAAGTCTTTACTGCTTTTTATGGTAGTGAATGCCACAGGTTTGCCACTATCTGGGTGAAGCAATTTCGGTCCTAAA
>NC_057727.1:33409517-33461549 GCF_004010195.1 Chiloscyllium plagiosum | reverse complement strand
AAAGGGAGGAAAAAAATCCATAACTAAGGCTCACAACTAAACATCTTTCCTGCATCTACCTTGTCTGGGTGTTCGAAATCTAAAACACTGGTAATTTTTTCTCTCCCAACCTAGTGAATATAGCCCTAACTGAATCAGCTCCTTTACATTGCTTGGGGTGGCAAGATCAGTCTTGTAATTCCCTGGGGGTAACAAGTATCTCAACCAACAACTTAGCAATTAGGAACAGGTGGTGGTTGACCCCAAACCGAAGTGAAATCTTCCAATCAGGTAACTGAAATCTAAAGTTCTGTTAAGAGTAATGAAGGAAAATTGAAAAGGTTGGACATTTGTTATTGTACAGGCATTTGTTCATATATTCAGAAAGCTAGTCTGATGGAATGGAAATTCTTGAACCTCTAATTCTAGGTTGGCACACTTCAGTAAGTTTCACTTAGTAATTCAGACAATTACTAGTCAAGATAGTGAGGAGTCAATTGTGTACCAAGAGTGAAAACCTTGCCTCCAAGTTGTATACAGCAAGTTAGATTTAATACCCTAATGGCTAATCTCCTACTGGATTCCATCACTGGCAATACACTGAAATGTGTTAGTGAAGTGACAGATGAACTGTTTTCATCAGGTCCCAATTGGATCCAGAAAAAAGTCATTTGATACAGGTGAAATCTATTCGTTAGAACAGGAACATTGCCACTGGTGTGGAAGGGCTGCCAGTCTCCCTGCTTCTGGAGGGGGAGGGCCTGTATTCAAGTCCCAATTGTTCCAGAGGTGGGAAATAACATCTAAACAGATTAATCAGGTTAGGATCATTAGTAGTGAGACAAGCTAAAGGCACATGTCTCCATTTGTCAATAAGTTAGACAGTCAAATAGTTCATTGTTCCTTCAAAGTCAGCTGAAGTAAGATGGCAAGAACGTTTGCTAAAAGGATAAGCTACCATTACAGCTTTAAACATTTTGCAAGGCAGTTGATCACAAGAGCAACAGGAGGTAGGGAAGTCAGTAGAAAAAGCACTGGCTGCTACTTTTCCAGGCAGCATCTGAAGTTTTACTTGCAATTTAAAGACTAAAGTCTGGCAGGGAAGCAAGGAGGAAACAACTTTGTCTAAGTTTAATTGGCTTTAATAGCTGCTTGAAACCACCTCAGACAGCAGTTTAAAAACCATGTAGTTACTCCATTTATTAGAAACCAAATGGTACATCCCCAGGGAATTGTAATAAACAAGGGAATGAGCATACACTTCCTATGTGGGGTGTTACAAACAGGCACAGCAGCTTGTCAATTAAACAGACTTTGGCTTCAGTTTGATATATCTACAAATCTAGCCCAAATTCAGAAACTTATGTTAGCAGGCTCTTAAAGATGATGCCTGCTCCCTCACCACACCCATTTTGATTTCTTACAACCTCTGGTTACTTTGTATCTAATCAGTTGCTGATTAACTGCTACAAGAATTTATCACCATGGATATAAACAGGTCTGAAGTTACACTGAAGTAAACTTCTGTCACTCCCATGTGCAATTCACCTTGAAACAGTTTCCCATTCATTTCAATTATGGTGATTTCTACATAAAGTGATGGCTCCAACTTTGGAAAAAGTGGTATTACCCTACACTAAAAAATCGGTTTCATTATTTCAAGGACTTAATCACTTTACATTTTGGGGAGGGGGGGGGGGCGGAGTAGTGTTAGAGTTCAAAACTCAAAGCAATAAAATGTGGAATGGATTGAAACAAGTCTAATAGTCATGTAGCTATTTTAGCTAATTGGAACTTTCTGGTCAGAAAAACGTAAAATAGTGTGGCAACTAACTAGCTGCTTGCCTGTACTTGGATTGCATTCTGTACAGAAAACTCCCACACTTCAACACACTCTTCAGAGCAATAGGACATCACCCAGTCTCCACACTTTCACCCTGTATGGGTGCAGCTTCTGAACTTTAAAAAAGTATCTTAAAATTAGTGATGAGGTGCTAATAATCCTAATTTGAGAGAAAGGGAAGAAAAGAAAAGGATTAGAGGAAATAGGCTTTCACCAAGAAGAAAGCCTTAACCTTAAAAGTATTTGAGCACTTAGAGTCATGTCATTAAGCTACACAGACTTGTGTAAGTTGTATATTTTGGTGGTACAGACTTGTGGGCTGGAGGGGCTCTTCTATACCATGACAGTGATCCAAACCTGTGGACCAAGGCTTCTCAAGGTCAAGATGAACCAGGGATCTGGAATTCATACAGTAATGGCAGACCCCTCTGCTAGGTGGTCAGCTTTTCCCACAGGAAACATGATAGTTAAATCTGCCAAGTGAAGCCAGTGCCAATAAGTTTGACAAGTACTGCTATAGGCAGTCAGCATTTGTTGCAAGGTATTTAGTCTTGGTTGGTGTCAAATAGTCAGACTGACTAATCTGTTTCTATGCTGCTTTTCCCTAGGTACTCCCCACAGCAACCCTTTTATTCTGTCATAAAAGGATAGGCTCACTTAACTTCTTCAGCCTTTGAAACAAGGAATTATCAGTTACAAGAAAGCTGGATTAATTGGGCTCATGGGAGTGTATGTACTGGAACTCAAGAACACACCGGGGGGGGGGGGGGGGAAAGAGAGGGGGAGAAGAGTAGAGTAGAGAGGAGAAAGTGCTGAAGATGTTTTCCCTGGAGCAGAGGCAGAGGGGTGACCTTTTAGAAGGTTATATAAAAAGATCTGAGGGGCATGGATAGGGTAAGTAGACAGGGTATTTTCCCCAGGGTGGGGGGCACAAAAAGTCTAGAACTTAGTTTCAGAGTGAGGGAAAGATATAAAAAAAGGGACTTCAGGGGCAACCTTTGTGTGAATGGTGGTGCACATGTGGAATGAGCTGCTAGAGGAAGTGGAAACAAGGAATCACACAAGCTTATGATTTTATAACAAAAGAAATAAAACATTCAAGAGGCATCTGGATGGATGTGATTAGGAAGTGTTGAGGGATACTAGTAAATGAGACTAGATTCATTTGGGATATCTAGTCAGGGTAGACAAATTGGATTGAAGAGTCTGTTTCTGTCATTCGTATGATTTTTGAAAAAAAAAAAATCAAGTGAGGAAATCATTCTGTCAAAAACCAAAATGGACCTTGTAAGCATACTAGAAACCACAGCTCATTGTAGGCCTTAGTTCACACCACAAGTGACATGCATCTGACCTCAAGCACTCATATTGCCCGTGTGGGAGTTAGTTGGTCAGTTTGCAATGTCACAATAGCAGCACTGGGGTGGATTTTTTGAAGAAATGGATCTGCTGTCTCACCTAGTTTGAGAATGTTGTTTGCCAGAGAGTGACCCCAATATGAAGTAGACTTTCATGAAATGAACAACTCTTGTTAAGAGTTGTTTTACCTTCTATGGACTTCAAAAGATGAAGTAAGCCTGTATAGAGGAATCTCCATTATCTGAACAAAATGGGAGGGCATTACTTCATTCAGATAGTTGATTTCCTCTGGACTATATTTTGGTGAAGTCTGCTTTTTCAGGAGACTAGGCAGCAGCACACCATTAGCCCCTGCCCACCCAGCCCCCAATTCTGTCTGCTGGACCTCCCACCCCTCCAACTCCCATTCTGTCCTCCAGCCCTGCACCACCTTACTCTCCCTCCTCTCTCCCCTCCCCTGCAGGAAGACTGCTACTGCCTTTTTGACAGGTTCCACATCTCCAATGTTGTCCTGTACAGGGCAGAGATTCTAGGGAAGGGGGTGGGGTTTAGGGTTCACCCCTGTGCAGCACTTCAGGGAAAGTAGGGGCAGGATGTCTGTCAGTCATTTAGAGACTGACTGGACTCGAATAGTTGTACAAAGAGAAAAGACAATCAAGGTTGAAACAGCTCTTTGATGTAATGTTTCTATCAGGACCTTGAAATCCCCTTTTGATGATCCAAATATGGATTATCAAGATTCCTCTGTACACATGACTAGAGAGGGAAAAAAAACAAAGTTTAGTGGTTCGAAACCAGGATCCCAATCCCTGCAAGGCTGGATCATTTCAACAGCTTGGCCAAGCTTCCTAGTCTCAACTGCTAGCCAGTATCCCAGTAAGAGTTGAGATTTAGTTGATGGAGTATGGTTGTTTGTATCTGTGGCTCTTCTGGACATGGAAGAGCTGTCCATTTGACCATACTGTAATCACTGATTAAAACTGACAAGCAGTCAAAATATCAGCATTAATCTTGAGCAGCAGTGCCCCTCAGCTTCACCTGCATGTTCACTAATTGTTGAACATTGCATGTTTAATGTCACTGTCCTGTTTAGGGGGGTATTCCTACAGAAAGGACATGTGTAGTGTTAACAGGATCAGGACAAATTACAGGTATATACCTGCAAGTTAGAAACTCAGTGGCACCTCCCTAAAGAGGATGCGTTAGCTACCAGGGAGGATATGGCCAGCCACAAATCCACAAACACCAGCATCTTCACCTGGGATGGGTCACAAAAGTGGTGCAAGTTGGGAATCCAATTGTAACAAGTATTAGGAAGTTCACCCAACTGGTCTGAATTTTAAAGCAATGGCCAATGCAATTGTCACAAGATTCATTTTAACAGCATGTCATTCCAAGATCAGATTGAAGATAAAAACACAATGAGGCCTAATTTACAGAAAATTCTAACTGAACACATTCAAATATCCTTCCATGAGGGTTTCACATGCAATTGTCATCCAGTTAGTTTTCACATTAGAGCCATTTAGTTAATAGAATGGAACTAGTGTCCCCTGCTAACTAGAACACCTTCATCCATTGTCAGTGGAATGTGTTTGTAGAATACTACATGAGCCCAGGAGGGAAACATTTCTGGAGAAAGTTGAATAAAGACTATTTCAGTATATCTGCTATTAAACAATAGAACTGTGGGAGGCAAGCATTTCAGTTAGCTACTTCCAGCTAGCAAAATTTGGAGAGTGCTCCCTTCCACAAGGACTCCAAATAGAGTGCACCAAGTAAAATACAACAGATTGATGACCAGAGACACCTTAAGACTTCAATTCTACCACTATGATCTTAATTTACAATGCAGTGATCAAGACGTTATGTCACTGGTCAATCACTGAGTGTGCATGGGAGTACAAGAGTTAAAAACCACTACCTGGTTTATTGTCCAACAGGCTTATTTGGAAGCACTAGCTTTCAGGGCACTGCTCTGTCATCAGATGGTTGGATTATAAGATCAAAGACAGGATTCATAGCAAAATTTCAGTTGCAGCAATGTAAATAATGTATTGAAAAAGACCTGGATTGTTTAAGTCTCATCTTAGAACAATGTTGGTGTTAAATTCCTCATTGAAATCCTAGGACTTTAAAGTTAGTCTCAAGTAGACTTTAACACTAGGTGCCATATCAGCCCAGATAATGCACTGAGAGACGCTGTCTGTACTCCAATTACTATTTCTAAAGGATTTAGAGAATCTTACATGGATTCAATTCAGTTGGAGCCAAAGAGTACAAATTCATCCCACAAACTGATGCATACTCTCCCACCCACGTGCACATGTACAAATGTGAAAGGGGTATGAAGTCTGGAGGGAGTGAGAGAGCACTTTGTGGGATTTACATAAGAACTGAAACCAACATGTTCATTCTAAGGTGATGGGCTTTGACAATCCAGGTCTTTTCTCACTATATAAAATTTGAGTTACATCACACTATAACCTTTTGCTCTAAAAAGTCTTACAAACTCATATTCCACAGCCAATGAAGTAATGTTCCAAAAGCCAGTGCTTCCAAATAAACTTGGACTATAACCTGGTGTTGTGATTTCTTTAAAATAAAAACTTTGTCCACCCAGTCCAACAACAGCACCTTCAAATCAGGATTTTTGGATAAGTATACAAGTTCTTCCTCACCTCCAGAGTAGTTGAAGTTTAATAAGTTCCATTTGTTAGCTTGCTAAATGTTAGTTAATACCTAACAGGAAGTAAGTGTGATGCAAACTGGAGTGAGTGCACCAGTTGTATTACTATGACTGAATAAGGAGTTAAACAGTTGTTCTGCCTTCATAGGAGGGTTTGTGCTTCTACATGGATCTCAAAGGACGTTCTGGTCATTAAATTGCAATTGTATTTGGTTGTACTATTTTAATTACAAGTGGAAATAATTTTCTTGCACGAGTCTCAGTGTCAAGTAAGCCAAAGAACCAGATCCCAGAACAGAAATTGCTGTGCACAGCAATATGTAGGATACTAGAATTAACAACTCATTCCAGTTTCAATGACTTAAATACCTGGTGGACCTACAAGCCTCTAGACAGTGAGCAGAGTTCAAGTAGTGGATGGTTCCAGTTCAGGCTGGTACCAAGTTTCAGGTTGAAATTTGCAGGCAGGTCTTTGGCATATCAAATGCAATGCTCCCAAAAGCTAGGGCCAAAAAAAAAAACCAAATTGCTTTGGTAAAGCTTGTACTGGTAGCATAGTTCCTGTGGAAGGAGGAGGAGGGACTGAACTTGGTCATTCTTCAGTTTGCGTTCAGATTGGAGGTTAGAATCATACCAAGCAGGTGGCTGAGACAGCTCAGCTAGGCATGTTCTGGGATGCAATACGATTAGCCAGAATATTACACCTTGATATTCTGTAAGCTTTGCCAGGTCTGAACTAGTGCCCTAAGTTCTGGAGCTACATCCTGAGCTGTCCTTTAGACTGGATAAAGTTTGTTAAAGTGGCAAGGAGATAGCTGATTGGCCTTGACAAGTTCAGGACAGAGTTAATAGGAAGACAGTTTGCTTACACTTAAGGAATTGGAGCATCAATTGCTACAGTAATTGTAAGCTTAGTACTGCAGCAACAGGTTATTTTACTGGAAAAAAGTTTGAATGAATCCTGATCAGAGGACAAGTCAGAAGAAAAAAAAAAGGTGGGGGGATGGACTCAAAACATCAAGTTAACACTAAACTCGAAGAGTTCTTGTTTTTATCTGAACACTTTCATTTCAGTCTGAACAAGAAATAAGGTGTATTTCTACCCCCCCAATTTTAGTTTGAAGCTGTATCCATTGAGCTAGCATATGAAATTCTTCCAAAAAAAGTCACCTTTTGGTGTCTGAGGCATGAGAATTGCCTACAACAGACAGCTAATTACCAACTTAAATTTTCAGATGTTGAAAATGTTGTATCATGCCACAATTTAGGGGGACATCTGATTACTGTGGACAATTTCAGAGAAATCAATATTTATGGTGTGGTAAGAGGTTCACCACATTTACCAAATAATAAAAACCCACAAGCTGGTTGAAGCTATTTATGCTGCATCCTGCACAACATTGTGTACAAAGTTGTTCAGTTAGACTTTAACACTCCTGATTTCAGGTTTATGGTCAATATTAGACTAGCTGAAGGCTTCAAACACCAGAGACAATTACAGATCAAGTGAAAAGATAATCTTCCACCGTGGTAATATTTCTTTACCCCTTACATTTAGGGACTATACAAATGGCTATTTTGCCAGTCAATACAAGCCGATCGACAACTGAGGAAATTAGACATTATTTTCCCCCACTTCACAGCTTGCTTCTTGGGTAGTCAGATGACTAGTTACCACAACTAGTGAACATTGCTTATTTACCAGCAGCCAATTACCTGAATTAGGTATGGATAAGTTACAGGGAGTCAACATGCAAGGTCATAACCTGTGGGGGAAAGCAGTCAGGAAGCACCATGAAATTCATCAACTTTGGATACAGCAACCCAAATCATTGACTTAAAGCAACAGCTTAACGTCTAAGAGTATCACCATACTTGTTTCTGAAAAAGAAAAGCATTTACTCAAGTAATATTTTTGTTAAGGAAGCTAAAGGCATTTCAGTACATGAAAAACATCACTAATACAATGCTCCAATTAAGATCCTTGGGAAGGAGTAGCAAGCAATAAGAAAGCTTCACTGATTTGCAAGTGACCCAAGTTAGCTGTAACGAGTAAATGACAAACTTAAAAGTTTATATTTCCATAAGTTTTGTAATACAATCCAATGAGTAGTTAATCAAGATATGGATTAAACCTTCCAGCTTTAACAATTATTGGTTCAGTCCTTAATGACTGTTTTACTCCATTTATTGAGACCAAAGTTATGAATTCAGGGTACAATAGAGTAAAATCAACTCTGACATGATCCTTGCAGGGCAGGAGAGACTGGACAGGCTTTTGGTTCAGTGGCAGAAACAGTGCAAGAGAAAGCCCAATCCAGAATTAATACACTGGCTGCAAGAGCAGATATGTACTGAAGAGTTCCTCTTGCTCAACTACAGCCAGCTCAATAAATACCTGGACCACCATATTAAAAGTGCTGGAACAGCTTGCAGCAAAATTCCAGCAGACTCATGAACATCCTTATGGTTGTTATGCTCTTCCCATCCAGATGGAAGTACTGTAGCTCAAGACATGAGATAGTGTTATCTGCCATTCGAGTGTGGGATTTATGAAGGACTAGCTCTGAATTTCTGAAGTGATAAACCAAAAATCACATGCTGCTGTAATAAAAAGTTCAAATACAGGTCAAGATTAGGCATCCACAGGCTCCTATCTTGATGACTGCAATTAGATCTTACAGTAGTAGATAAAACAGTTAACATTTGAACTCTGAAGAGTCACTGGACCCAAAGTGTTGACTGCTTTCTCTCCACTGAATCTTCTAGACCAGAAGTTTTTCCAGTAACTTCGGTTTGTCATTAATTGTACTGATCTACTAGTTAGCTACCTAGGGAGGCCAAGTATGACAACATTAGTCCTCCAGAGGCTGTAACTATTAATGAAGTCCCATATCTTGTCAAACCCATGTCATGATGCACTGGAGGATGACAGTAATGTTATCATTTTAGATTGTTACTCATGATAGTGTAGAACTCTGCTTCATGTTCAACTAAACATGAACTTAAATCCACATGAAGTTTTTATATTTAGAAAGACATTCTGAATATAGTATTCAGAAATAAAAGCAGCATGTCAGTAATGTCAACCACCGGATGAAGGAGCAGCACTCAAAGCAAGTGCTTTGAAATAAGCCTGTTGTACTCTCACTGGGTGTTGAGATTTCAGCTTTGTGCACCCCTGTTCAACACTGGTACCTCCCACTCCATAACTTGAGGTAGTATCCAAATTAGATTTAAAACAAAGTGTACTTTCTGTAATCTAATACAGAAGTTAGATTTCTACAGCACTGTACAGCTTGTTCAAACAAAAGCACAAGGTGTACACCAACTGGTTTTCACATGGATTTGAGGGAAATACTGAGGCCTTGACCTAACATACAATTTTACAAAATTGTAACTCACCAAAAGAGTTCACTTTGTCAAATTTCCATTGTCTAAAAAGTCACGTGATTTTGCAGTAACAAATTAAAACAAGGCTACCAGATGGCCAAACATCAGACTGGGGCATCAAGTTCTTGATGAATGGCATGGGTTAATCAACCATGAATTTAAATAGGTTAAGGTTTCAATGTCACTATTTAGATGGCCACTTTCCAAGTCACACCCTCCAGCTAATATTTAAACAAAGCGTGGCTCTCAAAAAAAAAGTAAAGGGACTAAAGTTCAACGACTTGCCAAATGAATAAAAGAACGTCAGCTAAACGGGAGCGAGATTATCCATTCTTTAGTGTTTCACTAAGATTACTTTTACACATTGGAGGGGGGGGGGGGGAGAAGAGAAAGAAGAAAAGGAAGGGTGGAGGGGGGGTGAATATTATATAACACACATATCAGAAAGAGAGAAGTCAGATTAATTCGGCAGACAGAAGTTGAAAGTGTGTGTGTTCAGGCAGCAAAGGTGAGCACCTCAAATTCTCATTCCTGCAGAGAATGATGTCTGTACCTGAAGGTACCACACCCTACTCTAATAGGTGGCTATATGGCGCAAAGAACGTCAGAGACAACCAGATTAGTCCGGATTTAAAGAAATGGTGTTCCAAAACTTTCCGGTAACAAAGCAGATTTTTAAAAATTCAGCTAAGAACGATCAAGAGCGATTGATATTTCCAAGGTCAACGGAATATATAGAACAATAGAGTTTGGCAACTGGTTACTTCAAAACATTTATAAATAACACATCCAGATAATGCTGCTGAGATTACATCTGGCAACTCCAGAAATAAAATCAAAAATCGACGTGTCGGAAAACAGGAAAAAAAAAGTGACAAGTGTTTACTGACTCAGTTTTTAAGTTCCCACTTACAAAGCCGCTAGCGCAGAGATTTAAAGCGGTTGCAATAGTTTGCAAGCGTGCAACGTTCGCAAGAGTCAACTATAGGAAAGTTGAAGTTTAGTCATTCGAGGGTCAAAACCCCTCGTGTGTTTTTTTGTATTAAAAAAACCGACATCTACCTGATGGAACAAGGAAGCTGACGAGCAACATTTGGCCTTAGCACAACTTAGTTAAAAAAAGGTTATTTTTTAAAAAAAGTTCAGGGAAACAAAAAAAAGTCTGAAGTGCTCGGACTCACCAATAGACACCAGCTTGATGTTCTCCCGCTCGAGAAACTCGAGCGCCACAGACACGTTCTCCAGCTGCATTTGTTTGAAGGTGGGTCTCTGGTGATACTTGCGGTACATTTTCTTCTGGCTGAGCACCTCGAGCAGGGCGATCAGCCGCAACCCGTCCGCCAGGTCGCTCTGCAGGTTGTGGATGCGCTTGTTGACACATTTCAGGTGCTCGTTGCACCAGCGGGTGAAGGTATTCTGCTGGATCCGTTTCCAGGGCGCGTCCTCGGCCAGGTCCTTCTCGGTGGCCGGCATCTCTGTGTCTTTGTCCCCGAGCTGCTCAGGCTCCCTCCTCTGCACATGCGTGCTCATTGCCACCGCCTCCTCCTATTTAACTCGCTCTCGGTTTCCGGGTTGGCAGTCACTGGCCGTAGCTTTCCCCGGAGCCTCCCTGCTGGCGAATGGAAAAGCAATTCTTAACCAATAAACTCAGAGACAGAGAGTGGGCAAGCACAGACAAAATGTGAAACCGCGTGTCTGCTGCACAAACCCAATGATCCGCTCCTGCTCGCATTTTAAATGTTCTCTGCTAACATTAACCAGGATTTAGTTTGGGATCGACCTGAACCACAGCCGGTCGATGGTTTTCGCTAGGGTAACAGAGATGTTTGCATCCCGTGTACGGATCGCACAGAAATCTCATCGGTAGTTAAGGTGTGCGCTGTGCACATCACCTACTCCCTTTCACAGTAACAATTTACCCTTAACTACCGCTGACACACTCCGCAGATGACCCATTCCAAGGACCTGGGCAGCAAGTGCTGCTTGGCAATGTGGGGCCTCACAGCCAGCTCCCGCCCAGTGTTGCCCTTACATCTGGTGCCAGAAACTGTCACTGGACGGTAAACAGAAATGAGAAGGAATGCTGTCAGCACCATCCCCCACTCTGCTGGCATTGAACCCACTGTAGTGTCCTTCACTGAGCAACACCGAAACAAGTCGGACATATGTGGATTCCCACTACGCACATCACGCATTCAACCACAACTCAGCATCTGATTTTCATCA
Source organism: Chiloscyllium plagiosum (assembly GCF_004010195.1). Classification (NCBI taxonomy): domain Eukaryota; kingdom Metazoa; phylum Chordata; class Chondrichthyes; order Orectolobiformes; family Hemiscylliidae; genus Chiloscyllium; species Chiloscyllium plagiosum. Next base: position 33,450,060 of record NC_057727.1, on the reverse strand, counting down.
TAAATTTCCAAGTTCATTCACAAAACCTGCTCTTCAAATCAGATGGGGAAAGGACGGATGAAAGGAATTACATAAAATGCTCTTTCAGAAAGCTAGCATGTTTGGCCACGTCGCCTATTTGAATATTGTAACATGCTTCAAATATTATTATTTTAATGCTTCAGGAACTGACACTAGTGGGGGTTCAATAATTGGTGCTGTCTGCATTAGGAAATAGGAGCAGGAGTAGGACACTGGTCTGTTTCACCATTCAATAAGATTATTGTTACTCTGATCTTGGCCTCAACTCCACTTTCCTGCCTGTTCCCCATTACGCTTGAATCCCCTACAGTTCAAAATTCTCTTTATCTCAGCCTTGAATGTATTTAGTAACTCAGCCTTCACAGCTCTCCGGGTAAAGAATTCCAAAGATTCATGACCTTCTGACAGAAGAAATACAACAGGGCTGTGTGAAATCAGTGGTGTGAAATCATGGCACATGCTTGCTAAGAAAATAAGTTATTTGTCTTTAATCTGAAATAATGGCTTGATAGTTCTCTCAAAAAAGTTTTATTTACCTTGCAACTGACAAATTAAGAGGTTTTGCTTTTACTTCAGCAGAAATTTGAATACTGTTTTAAAACCATCCTAGAGGCAATTGTCAGAAATATTATATGTGAGAACAATGGAGACAGTAACATCTGTCAATAGGGTTGTGTCTTGAATGCTCTTAAAATATTAGTGGTCAGATCATTTTGTAAAATTATTAGCATTAAATATCTCCTCCTCACCACCTCCGCGCCCCCCCCACCTACTTCCTCCAAGCTTATATCTAAAATATCTGATGTTTTTCAAAGCATTGAATCAAGGATTTATAAGACACCTTCATCACTCTCATATTAAAATATATGTATTATTGAGAATACAAAGGCTTAATTATTTATTTAAAATTTTTTAACTATTTGGAATCATGGAATTGTTGAGTTACTCGAAGGCCGTGCGACCCATTGTCTATGTATCAGTTCTGCAAATGAGCTTCAAACCTAGTAGTGTGCCCTTACCCTCTCCTTATAACCCTATGTGTTATTTCTTTTCAGCCTCACTTTGACATGCCTCGACCACACTTGCAGGCAGCACATTCCCGATCTTAGCCATTCACTGTGTGGCAATTTTTTCCACAGGTTGCATTGCTTCTGTTGCAATTCACTTCAATCCGTCCCTCCCACTCAACTGTTCCACCAATGGGAACAGATTTGTCCTTATCTAGTCTGTGCAGACCAGTCATGATTTTGACTAACTCTATCGAAACTCCTCTCAGCCTTTTCTCCTGCAAGGAAAACACTTCTCACTTGTCCGAGCCATCTAAATAGATATGTAATTATATAACAAATATTTTCACTGAGCTAAGTTGTTGGTAAATGAAAAACATGGTCTCCTAATTTAACCCAAATGGCCCAGAAGGACTAGAACTGATGAGCAATTAAAATAATGCAAATGAACGGAGTGTTCTGTTTTTACTGGAAACCTGCTGATTACCATTTTAACTTCGGAAATGACACTATTGGTAAACAAACTGAAGGAAACAGACTGGTGCCTCATTACTAACTGGAAATCAGAGTCTTAGGATGTTCAACAAAAGGTTATCGGCATGTTGCCAGAGCTGCTGAATATTTCCAGCATCTTCTATTTTTATTTCAGATTTCTAGCTTTTGCTGTGTTTTGCTCTCATCTTAGGATGTTATTAGAGCCCGTTGTAATTTTTAAATTGGTCAGTTCAGTAGACCAACAACAAACTCATCAAATTCCCATCTAGACCAAATGGCTGGCAGGATTAAAAATAGTGCTGAGAGTTACAATATCATCGGCCCCAGTCTGGGGTATTAAAGAGGTTTTTACTCCTCTCACCTGTGCAAAACTGGCATGGAGTAAAATTGCAATCTTTATAACTGTTCTCTAAAATTCTCTTGGTAATCCTTTACACCTGACTGCTTCAAAATCCTTCCTCAAAAGTCTGTGTGAAACCTTTGTCTCTGAATATACTTTCAGTCTGCTCCCCACCCTTAATCATTCATACTTTTCATCTGAAGTCCACTATTTCTTTTGCAAACAGTACCTTGTGATAGTTTGTTATATTGTAGGTCCTATATAAAAACAATTGGAACTCTACTATACTTTACTGCATTTCTCAGAATATTTTAAAGTTTTTAACCCTTCAAGTCAGTTTTCAGGTTTCAGATCACAAATCCATTTCTTTTAAATAACATCTGGCAAGCATTATGCTTGCAGTTCATTGCAGCTGTGTAAAAAAGGTACGAATTTGTGTTGTGCCTACAATTACTCAATCAGTAAATTCCCCAAAGGATGAAGCTTAGACAGTAGGCAGGCTGCTTTCCACAGAAGAGAAGAAAAATCAAAAGGGAACAGTCTCCTCAGGCTGTTTCTGTGTACTTTCTTAAACTGTACATTTTGCATATGCTAGCTCTCCCTATTGGATCAGATTTTGGTGAGACATATAAAAGGGAATAAGAGAGTAATATAACAATTACTGAAAAACTAACAGACAAAAATTTGGAATAAGTGATTCAGACATACTTCTGATGGTCAGTATGAACACAACGGATTACCAAATAGTATTTCTTTAAAATAAAAACAATGCACCTTGTAATAAATCCATTAGATCATACAGTGCAGAGGGAAGCTATTTGGTGAAGATTCCTGTCCCTGGTCGATAAAAGACCCATTAATTGGTTTCACATCAATAGTCCTTCAAATATTTTCTTTTCAAAAGTAAATTCAATCCACTCAAGAATTTACTTTTCAAAAGTAAGCATTGAATCTGCTTCCACTCCTCTGGCGATGCAATCCTGATCATAACTGCAAAAAAAATAACTTATCATCTCCCCTCTGTTCTTTTCCCAATTATATTAGTATCCTCTGGTTGCCAATACAGTACACCTTCCAGTGAAAACACTATGTATTTATGTTCTATAAAAATGCCTTGTTGCAGACAGACCTCCATCCACAGAGCACAGGATAGCATTGCCAGTCGCTCCAATAAGTTCCAAGAATCTCTTTGCATTGGGCTCCAATCAGACTGGGGCAGGAGACATTTTCAACATCTTAAAAAAAATTGTCATCTACTGTTGTATAAGGGGAGGTCAGTGAATTCTGCCCACAAGGAAGAAAAAATACATTGTATTCTCTCTTTCGAGAGAGAAAAACAAGTGGAGTGAACATTTCACTTGAGGATAATTGAGGTCTTCTCCATGGTGCAGGGTGCTATTGACTTTACACAGGTTGCTAAACTGGCATCAAGTTAAAGTCACAGATGAACTGCAATGTACACCGATGACCAGCTGGCGTACAACTATCAGTATTCATGCAGGTCACTGTCTGGTATCCTGGCAGCAGCTATGATATCTGTATTCTGTTTTAGGCAACTGTTCCTTAGGCTTTTAAACCCCCATGAAAAACCAAAGGGTGGCTGCCGGTAACAAGGAATATCTGCTAACCACCTGGTTCAGGACTCTGTTGCACAATTCACGTACATCTGGACAGCATGCAGATAAGAAATGAGATGCTGTCATATGAAACATCATCATGAAGTGAATAATTAGGTTGCTTAGCAATGTCTCCATTACATCTTCTGCTCTGAATCACTCCTGCTGTGCTCTCTAAAACCATATGTCATGGTTAGTCATCATCTGCTGCATCCTGCAGAATCTCCGCACCATGATAGCACAGTCCTTGTTACCAGCTGTGAGAATGAAAGAGGGTGCCACATCCCTTTCTGTTGGGTTGTCCATAAACAGTTCATCTGGACTCCCCACAGTAAATGCAAGTCAAATTACCATTCACCAATAATCTCACCCTTTACCTTCACTCTGTTAAATGTCAAAGTGTTTTCTTGGCCACTATGCTTAAAAAGCCACCACAAAACCAACAATATAAATCTACTTTATTAATCAATTCATCCAATGTTCCCACCTTCTGACTCAGCAAGGCCTTTCACCACCTACAAGGCACAAGTCAAAAGAATGTTGAAATAATGTCCATTTTCCTCGATGAGAGCCACTCCAACAACACTGAAGAAAGCTGACACTTTCCATGTTCAAATAATCAATTTTATTGACACCTCATCCACCAACATAAACATTCACTCTCTCCACTACTCGCCCACAATGGCTGCAGTGTGTTCCATCCACAAAACTCACCAATTAAAACTCAATTAATAGCCCCTGCTAATTGCAAGCATCTTCTTGCTATAAGGGCAGCAACTGATTGGGAAGACTACTACATGGACATTCCCTCCAGTTACAGAACATTCTGACTTGAAAATATATCACTATTCCTTCATTGTCATTGAGTCAAAATTTTCAAACTAACTCCATATCGGCATTGTGGAATATTTGTACTGCATGGCTTAGTAGATGGTCAAAACAGTGCCTCAGTACCACCTTCTTAAGGGCAATTAGGAATTGGCAATATATGATGGCCAGTGACAAAAGAAAGACAGTGAAGAGTGGTGAATTGAGTTGTGCATGAGGCTAATGATTCTTCTTAAGATTATGGTATTTGAAGATGTATTCACTAACTTTGACTATTGAACCTGTCATTGAACTACTTCCAGAATTGTATCCTTGGGTTATTATTCACTACAATTTTCTGCATCCACTGCTTTTTGTTGGATTTTTTTAGATGGATCTTCCTGATTTCCTTTGGATAGAGGATCACTCTCCTCCTATTCTTTCTCCTCTTGTTCATTTTCCGCACCAGGGCCCCCAGAAATAATACAAATAACTTTACAGCACATTGTCTTCCCTATGCTGCTGATTTTTAATATTATTTCTGCTCTTCCCAATTGTATCCAGCACCTTACCTTTAGGAAATGCAGGCTGGCTTTAAATTGTTCAAGTTAACATTCATTGGTGTTAACATGTCATAACATTGAACACACTGCTTAAGTGTTTGGTGATCTAAGTGTGCTGAACCCCACATTGTAATGAGCAGCAGAACAAAGTTTGTATCTTATCAAATTTCACCGCCTTTGTTTTTAAATTATTGAGAGTGCAAATTCCACAGACATAGCTACCTGGATAGTAATTTTATCTTGTTTGGATTGTGCCCAAATACAATATATGAATACAACTGGTGAGGCACTGACTCACCCAGATATAAACTGTAAAGGGTATACATTACAGAGCCTTAACTGCAAGGACACATATAAATGTATTGATATTGGCAGGTAGAATGTTTATCTACAAACATTCTGCTTTAAAGTATTTCTATCTCTTTCATTTCTGCACTGATCTGCTTGAAAGTAAGTATTTCAGTATGTGCAAACCATGTTACAATATTAACATTTAAACTGGCTCAGAAGTAAAGCTGGCGATGTAACCGTGGCAGTTTTATCAGATTCAAAATTCTGAATATAAGCTCTATTTCTTTTCACTGTGCAATACCTAAAGATAGATGATATCAACTAAGCCCTTAAGGTTAATATGAAACATGGAGATCATGCTTTAGGAGTAAAGGCCACACCCTTGTTCTGTTGAATGAAACCTGACTTGAATCTAAAAGCTTCCACTGCAACAGGAGTATTGAACAATGTCTGGTTCAAGAAAGTCATGCATTTTACTCATCCTTTACAACAAATCCCCTTATTACTCACCATCCAGGCTGAAAACCTTTGATGCTGGTTTTAAATTTTCTGTACAAGAGACTGCTTACAAACAGCAGGGAGGGTTTTACAAATGTGCATTCCTGCTGCAAAGCTTCACATAGCAGTCATCTGTATTGTCAGCAGGCCTTGCAGGATTTTCCAGCCATTAAAATTAATAGATGTCAAATTCTGCAGACAGACTGACATTTGACCTCTGTGCTAAAATTTCCAATATTTCTTCTTGGCATAAGCACGCACTTAGCAAAGCTTGGTCCTTACTTCTCGAAAATAGTGTTAGTTTCCAAAAGGAATTGCTATAATTGGAGAAAAAAATATTTAAGTGGTATACTGCCACAGAGGTAAGGACTGGAACAGTGGTTAGCATTGCTGCCTCACAGCACCAGGGACCAGGGTTCGAATCCAGGCTTGCACACTCTGTCAGTGTCTGCATGGGTTTTTACTAAGTGCTCCGGTTTCCTCTCAGTCCAAAGATGTGCAGGTTAGGTAAATTAGCCATAGTATGGGCAACATATGCAAACTAGATGGATTAAGTAGGACAAATGCAGGGTTACGGGGATAGGGTGGGATGCTCTTCAGAGGACTGGTGTAGATTTGATGGGCTGTATGGCTTCTTTCGGCACTTTAGGGATTCTAAGATGCTATGACTGAATTTCACTTCAAATGTGCTCCTTCCTACCCATCTCACCTCCCCTTTGTGACAGAACAACATCCTGTGTGTCCATCTCACCACCCTCAAACCAGAGAGGACATCTGGAGTGCAGTATGTCCATGAGACCTGAAACAGCCCATCACTTCATTTATAGATCCTTGAAAAAGGAATATCCAAGAGGCTCATAAGAGCAATAAAGGCTGTCAGATTTGGGCCTTCTGGCAGCTTTGTAAAAACAACAGCTAGAAGATCTCCAGCCGAGATATGTAATCTGTAGACCTGGTCAAATAGAACACATTCTTTACTGTTTTGGTGTCTTAAGGTGTTTGCTATCCACCTCTTCTCAAATTCTCCAACCTGTAGCTGCTGGGTACACACATTCAGGGCCAACACTGCTGTTCTCATTCTGTTTCCTCCTGTGATAGATAGAGGCTCGGGAACAATGAAGAAAGATTTATGGTCCTATCATTCTGACTAGATTTGTTTGTAATTAACTTGTAATACAGGTGAATGTTCTAGATGTCCAACACTCCAGAGAAATCCCCTGATCAGTGCGTGAAATACAGTGGGAACATACACCCAGTATAATAGGTCTCCATTCCTTTTCCCTATTTTTCTCCCTGGAGTTAGTACAGCAACTAGCACCACATCCACAAACTTTCAGTCCCTCCAATACCCATGCTCAGTAACAACACAGTATACAATTTACAAGATACACTGCTTCTTCGAAGGCACCTTCGAAACCCACAACAACCTTAACATAGGACAAGGGCAACAGAAAAATGGAAATAGCACCATCTACAAATTCTTCTTCAAGAAACTCACCACCCAGACTTGGAAATATAATCCCCATTCCTTCAGTGTCACTAGTTTCACATCCTGAACTCCATCCCTAACAGCATTATGGGTCTACATACACCAAATGGACTGCAGTGATTCAAGAAGACATCTCACTACTGCTTTTGAGGGCAACTAAAGATGAACCCAACTGGTAATGCCCACAACCCCTGAATGAAATACACAGAACTGTCAGTGAGGCAGAGGTAAATTGACACAAATATGAAAGATAGATGGACTTAAGTTAGATAGTCTGTACTATCTCTGGGATCACTTTATACACTCCCCATGATTCAGAGACTGCTATTTGATGAATTTTGCTTAATAACACAATAAAATATTCTAGCATTTAAAGATGGTAGGAAGATGGTAATACTTGTGAAAACTATGTCTTGTAAGAATTTTCCAACTAAAGATGGTGCATAATATTAATGTGTGAAACTAAAACATTTGATGTCTACTGAATAACCTGTAAATACGAAACATGAAAAATTGTCTCTGAATGATTTTACATTTTATTAGATTATCTCAGCAAATTATATTCATTACAAATTTAGTGCATTCCGAAATCAAAGTTGACCATATGACCAACTTAAAGCAAGGCTTTTACTCCTATATTTCTCTATTGTCAGGTAGTATATGTGCTTAGTATTGGAGTTATTGAAAATATGAAAATCCCTCACCAAGTAATAGCCCAAACCTATCAGAAGCTCAAGACAAGCAATTCTTTCTCTTAACCAAATACCTTGAGGACAGAAAGGGGAGGTCAATGTAAAAAACAAATTGTAACAACATTATCTGTAGAACATAGCTTGTCATCTGGCATTGTTTGATCTAAGTCCAACACATTACTTTTCTTCTATTTTATGTATCTTAATTATATGATAAACTGATTTGTAATCATGTGAGAATGAAGCATTAAACCTGATGTAGTACTCCAATTTTTACTTCAAAAAAGGTAAATATTTCCATTTAAGTTCACACAAGTCCAACTACAATGAAGTCTTCAAAATCCATGTATAAATAACATATGAAATACCTGCACCATGCCTTGGAAATCATTTATGTACATAAACTACACAACATTTACTTCAATGCTTATAATATCATCTTAAACTTTCAGCCACATTGCTTATAGGTTTTAAAGATCTGAGGACGGCCTTCATCTAGTTCCACTACAGCGAAATGACTTTGGATGTGTTCCTGTATTAAAAGGCACTATATATACACACACAAGTTGTTTTTATAGAAAGATTGCTTCAAATTTCATCTGAACCAAAATCAAATGTCCAATTTACCTGACCTCTGTCTTAATTACATATTTCTGACAAATATTACCTCTGAGCAAAATACCTATAAGACTTCTACAATTACAAATTAAAATATTAAGAACTGCATCAATGAAAAGCTATATATGAAAAAGCATTTAAAAAGTAAGGGAATTCCCAAAACTGAAAGTAAATTAGCTTTCTGCTTGGCATTAGTTACCAGCGGTCGCAGATTTAGGAAGGAAAATGAATAAAATTTTCGTGCAAAAAGAGTCTATGACATGGAATGCACTGCTTGAAACGTTGATGGAAGCAAACTCAATGGTAATTTTTAAAAGCAAGTTTGATCTGAACTTAAAAAGGAAAATTTTACAGTGCTATGAAGACAGACCAAGGGAGAAGATTTAATTGGATGGTTCTTTCAAAATTCTGGCACAGTAACTATGGGCAGAATGGCTTCCTTCTGTGCTGTGAGATTCTACAGTGTTTCTATATGATTAGCATTGCACTACAAAGAATTTCTGTTCACCCCCAATATCTTATTTAAAACCACAATTGCTTGGTTGCTAGCAAATATATCAAGGACTCTGATGTATAGTTGGCACACATTAGGACACAAGATGTTACAAGATTCTTTGGGTGTCTGTGTAGGTTGATTTGGAAACTTAAAAACAATCTAACCCATGGTTTCAATCCTTTAACAACACTCTGGGAGGGGACTGGGTGCAATAGCAGATCCTAACAATGCTGAATACATTATAGCAATGGAATTATACTTTAGGGCCCCGTGTTTGAACACAGTCCAGACAGATGGTAATATGATTGTTAATACCTTAAATGAAACAAGTCAGGGCACGTTCCTGTCACAAACTTGACTGCATAGATTGATTCACTGATTGGGCAACTTGACTCATAGGGCCTGTAAAAATGACATTAGGATCTTGCATTAATGCACGTAAGCTTGAGGAATGCAACTGGGAAAAAGTAGCATCAACTGTAACTGCACCTAAATTACATTGCAAATAATCTGAGAATGTTGCTGGTGCTCATGAGAAACATATGCTATTTCCCTACAAAGCATTATATACCTTAATAATCCCAATCTTCACAGACATCAAATACATTTACAGTAGCTAAAAATACTAACACTGAAAAGAGGCAGACAATATAGCACTACATTTTAATGGATTGACAGATTTGAGTCCGGAATCTAACTGGCCCTCAGATCTGCTACCCATATCGCTCGTGAATGAGCCTCTTGTGTTGTATATAGAAGTAAGAGTAGGTCACTTGTCCACAGTCGGAGAGTATGGCTGATCTGTATTTTAATTCTGTTCACATGCTTTGGCTTCATATCCTTGTAAATCAGTGCATAGCAAAAAACTAACAAGTTTAAATAACTCATTAAAGCCTCCACTGCTTTTCATCAAAACGTTCTTTAGATAAAGGAAGATAGAAATGTGAAACCTTTCTGTATCCTCTTTCCTGATTGGTGGATTTTGTTTATAAGGTTCTACCCATTGTCCTATATAAAGACTTTCCTGTATGCCTCATGGCTTGACTCAAGAGCAACATTAAAAGGAACTTGTGAACTTTGTTTGGAGGAAACTGTCAGAAACAAGATGAACTAATGTATACAAAAGTTGAGAAAAGCTTTTTTTACAAGTTTAAAAGTAGCTGTCAGATACCCTGACAACTTTTACCTTGTGTTTCAGAGACATTGTAACTCCTGTCACTATCCAGAAAGACATCAGAAACAGTTGCATAAGATACCATACTCAGTGTGGGCTAAGTGTGTATGCGTAATTGTTTCCAGTTGATAGTAGAAATTATTGTTAATTTGAAGCAGAAACATGCCTGAAGCAACTCAGGTTTTTCCAGGGGATGGTTACAGACTGGATACATGTCCTTCAACATGACTGATGCCTCACATCTTGGAAAGAATGGTGGTGTCAGGAGCCATAGACAGTGAAATTATAATTCTAGTCCATTTTTCAGCACACTGTCCATTAATAAAGCCAAGAGGTGACAACCAGGACTGATTAGGTCGTGAGCATGGAAATGATGTTTCGCAAACTTGGTTGAGGTTTTTGAGGATGTAACAAAAAAGATTGATGAGGGCAGAGTGGTAGACGTTGTCTATATGGACGTTAGTAAAACCTTCAGGCCAATTAGTGTAATTACATATAAAAGTATGAAGGGAATAGATTAGATAGAAGCAGGAAGGCTGTTTCCACTAGCGGGTGAAAGTAGAACAAAAGGGCAAAGCCTCAAAAATAAGGGGAGCAGATTTGGGACTGAATTGAGGAGGTACTTCTTCACCGGAAGAGCTGAGAGTCTGTGGAATTCCCTGTCCAGTGAAGTAGTCGAGTAACTTCCTCACTGAATGTTTTTAAAGCTAAGATAAATAATTTTTGAACTGTAAAGGAAGTAAAGGTTATGGTGAGAGGGTGGGTAAGTGGAGCGGAGGCCATGAAAGATCAGCCATGGTCCTATTCACTGGCAGGGTGGACTCAAAGGGCCAGATGGCCTATTCCTGCTCCTACTTCTTATGGTCTAGTAAAGGTAGATCACTGGGATTCAGGGAGAGCTTGCCAATTGAATACAAAATTGACTTTATTGTAGGAAGCAGAGGGTGTTGCTGGATGGTTGGTTTTTGGTCAAGATGTCTGTGACCAGTGGTGTTCCTCAGGAATCGGTGCTGGCTCCACTTTTGTTTGTCATTAATATGAACAATTTGGATGAGAATTTGAGGCATGGTTAGTAAGTTTGTGGATGACACCAAAATTAGTGGTATAGTGGACAGTGAAGAAGGCTATCTAAAATAACAAAGGGATCTTGATCAATTGGGCTAACGGGCTGAGAAGTGGCCGGAATTTAATTTGGATAAATTCAAGGAATTGTATTTTGGTAAAACAAACAAGGGCAGGACCTATACAGTTAATGGTAGGACTCTCAAAGAGGTTGTCGAACAGAGAGACCCAGGGGTTCAGGTACATAGTTATAGAATCATAGAGATGTACAGCATGGAAACAGACCCTTTGGTCCAATCTGTCCATGCCGACCAGATATCACAACTCAATCTAGTCCCACCTGCCAGCACCCGGCCCATATCCCTCCAAACCCTTCCTATTCATATACCCATCCAAATGCCTTTTTAAAGTTGCAATTATATCAGCCTCCACCACTTCCTCTTGCAGATCATTCCATACACGTACCACCCTCTGTGTGAAAAAGTTGCCCCTTAGGTCCCTTTTATGCCTTTCCTCTCTCACCCTAAACCTATGCCCTCTAGTTCTGGACTCCCCCAACCCAGGGAAAAGACTTTCTCTATTTATCCTATCCATGCCCCTCATGATTTTGTAAACCTCTATAAGGTCACCTCTCAGCCTCTGACGCTCCAGGGAAAACAGCCCCAGCCTGTTCAGCCTCTCCCCATAGCTCAAATCCTCCAGCCCTAGCAACATCCTTGTAAGTCTTTTCTGAACCCTTTCAAGTTTCACAACATGTTTCCAATAGGAAGGAGACCAGAATTGCACGTAATATTCCAACAGTGGTCTAACCAATGTCGTGTACAGCCGCAACATGACCTCCCAACTCCTGTACTCAATACTCTGATCAAGAAAGGAAAGCATACCAAATGCCTTTTTCACTATCCTATCTACCTGCAACTTCACTTTCAAGGAGCTATGAACCTGCACTCCAAGGTCTCTTTGTTCAGCAACACTCCCTAGGACCTTACCATTAAGTGTATAAGTCAAGCTAAGATTTGCTTTTCCAAAATGCAACACCTCGCATTTATCTGAATTAAACTCCATCTGCCACTTCTCAGCCCATTGGCCCATCTGGTCCAAATCCTGTTGTAATCGGAGGTAACCCTCTTCGCTGTCCACTACATCTCCAATTTTAGTGTCATCTGCAAACTTACTAACTGTACCTCTTATGCTCGCATCCAAATCATTTATGTAAATGACAAAAAGTAGAGGACCCAGCACCAATCTTTGTGGCACTCCACTGGTCACAGGCCTCTAGTCTGAAAAACAACCCTCCACCACCACCCTCTGTCTTCTACCTTTGAGCCAGTTCGTTATCCAAATGGCTAGTTCTCCCTGTATTCCATGAGATCTAACCTTGCTAACCAGTCTCCCATGGGGGAACCTTGTCGAATGCCTTACTGAAGTCCATATATATTACATCTACCGCTTTGCCCTCATCAATCCTCTTTGTTACTTCATCAAAAAACTCAATCAAGGTTGTGAGACATGATTTCCTATGCACAAAGCCATGTTGACTATCCATAATGTTTTAAAGTTGTGTCACAGGTGGCCAGGGTGGTTAAGAAGGTATTTAGCATGCCTGCCTTCATTGAATGTAGGAGTTGGAATGTCATGTTGAGGTTGTAAAGAATATTGGTGAGGCCACTTTTGAGGTATTGTATACAGTTCTGGTTGCCCTGCTACAGGAAGAATATTATTAACTTGAAGAGGGTTCATAAAAGATTTGAGGAGAAAGTGAGGACTGCAGATGCTGGAGTTTAGAGCTGAAAATGTGTTGCTGGAAAAGCGCAGCAGGTCAGGCAGCATCCAGGGAACAGGAGAATCGACGTTTCGGGCATAAGCCCTTCGGTTCCTGAAGAAGGGCTTATGCCCGAAACGTCAATTCTCCTGTTCCCTGGATGCTGCCTGACCTGCTGCGCTTTTCCAACTTCATAAAAGATTTACCAGGATGTTGCCAGGACTGGAGGGTTTGTGCTATAAGGATAGTCTAGGACTTTTATCACTGGAGTGTAGAAGATTGAGGGGTGACTTTTTGAGGTTTATAAAATCATGAGGGGCATCGATAAGGAGAATAGCAAAGGTGTTTTCCATAGAGTGGGGGAATTCAAAACTAGTGGGCATATACTTAAGGTGAGAGGAGAAAGATTTATATGGGACCTGACAGGCAGTGTTTTTTAACATGTGGCTCGTATGTAAGATGAACTGGCAGAGGATGTGGTTGATGCAAGTACAGTTACAACATTTAGAAGACTTATGGATAGGTACATGAATAGGAAAAGGTTAGAGGGATATGGGCCAAATGCAGGCTAGCAGGACCAGTTTCGTTTGGAAAACTTGGTCAGCATGGACAAATTGGAGCGAAAGTGCTGTATGACTCTATGACCGAAGGCCAGAGCAGGTGATTACATTATGTTCCTTTTGCAAGAAGATGAAAGATGATAAGTCAATATCTGGATTTGCGAAGCCAGTGAGATTCACAATGGGTCAGGGATCTATTGACTGCAAGCACATGCATCTGCAGTCTGTTCAGTGGGGAGAGGATAGCAACTGCAGGGACTATCATTCCATCATTGTGCAGTGAGTGTGTGACCATGCACAATATACCCTGGCAGTTAATGCCTATTAACTTAGCTAGGAATATAAAAACTGACAATAAAACTTCCTTTAAAATATATAAATAAAGGAAGAGAGAGATCAAAGTGAACATAGGCTCCTTAGAAAATGAATCTGGCGAGATAGTTCTGGAGAACAAGAAATGGCAGAGGAGTTTTGCAGATATTTTGCAATAATCTTTATGGTGGAAAACACTTTGAATATCCTATTAATGCTAAAGAATATGGGGGAAGGAATAAGTGCCTTCATCATCACCATTTGTAATATTGGACAAACTAACGGGGACTAAAGACAGATAAATCTCGTGGCCCTGATGGTTTGCATCCCATGATAGTAAAAGAGCTAGCTACAGAGATAGTAGATGCATTGGTAAAATCATTGGCTTCTGGAGAAGTACCAGAAGATTGGAAAATCAGCAATTTGACACCCTTATTCAAAAAGGGAAGCAAAACGTTGGTAATTATGGGCTGATTAGCTTAACATCTATTGTTGGAAAGATATTGGAATCAATTAAGGAAGTGGTATCAGAATATTTGAAAAATCATAATCTAATCAAGCAAAGTCAGTATGGTTTCATTAAAGGGAAATGTATCTGACTAATTTATTGGAGTTTTTTTAAGGAAGTCTCAACCAGAGTGAAAAGAGGGGAACCAACAGGTGTGTATTTGGACTTCCAGAAAGCATTTGACAAGATATCTCACAAAAGAATAAGACACAAGATAAAAGTCCATGGGTGCTGGAGACAGTATATTGGCATGAATAGAGAATTTGCTAATGGACAGGAAACAGCGAATCAGGATAAGTGGTTCTTTTCCAGATTGGTGACCTGTGACCTGTGGGGTTCCACATGGATCAGTGCTGGGAATTTGCAACTAACACAAAAATAGGTGGAAGGACAGGTTGTGAGAGGGATATGAACAGCTTACAGAAAAAGATTGATAGGTGAAGTAAATGGGCAAAAAGTTGGCAAATGGTGTTTAATTTGTGAAAATGTGAAGCTGTTCATTTTGGAGTGGAGAACAAAGAATAGAATATTATTTAAATGGAGAAAAACATAGAAAGCTGCAATACAAAGGGACTTAGGGTTACTTTGGCATGAAACACAGAAAGCTAGCACACAGTTAATCAGGAAGACTAAGGAAATGTTGGCCCTTGTTTCAAGGGAGTTGGATTATAAAAGAGTAGGGAAAGTCTTACTGCAACTGTATATGCTGCTGGCAAGACCATATCTGAATATTGTGAATGGTTTTGGTCCCCTATTTCAGAAAAGATACAATACAAGACGATACAATTCAATACAGCAGGAACAGGCCCTTCAGCCCACCAAGCCTGCACTAAGTCCAGTCTTTACTTAGACCCACTACCTATTGCCTATATGTGGTTTCTATCCCTCTGTTCACCTTCCATTCATGTGTCTATCAAGTTGTGAAACTTGTAAGTGTTCAGAAAACATTTTCAAGGATGTTGCCAGAGTTGGAGGGTTTCGATCTATAAGGAAAGGCTGAATAGGCTGGGGCTATTTTCCCTGGAGCATTGGAGGCCGAGGGATGACCTTATGGAGATTTATAATCATGAAGGGGAAGGACAGGGTGAATAGCTAAGGTTCGGAAAGTCCAGAAATAGAGGGCGTAGGTTTAGGGTGAGAAGGGAAAAATTTAAAAGGGACCTAAGGAGAAACGTTTTCTCTCAGGGTGGTGCGTGTTTGGAATGAGCTGCCAGAGGAAGGGTGGAGGCTGGTACAATTACAGCACTTAAGAGGCATCTGGATGGCTATATGAATAGGAAGGGTGTTGAGGGATATGGGCTGAGTGCTGGAAAATGGGACTAGATTAGGTTGGGGTATCTGGTCAGCATGAACAAGTTGGACCAAAGGGTCTGTTTCTGTGCTGGACATTTCTAAAACTCTATATTGAACTCCATGAGCAAAGCCTCCAGTGACCCACAAACAATGGGTTCCTCTCATGGACAAGGTGCTGTATTTCTCTTCTCTTCGATGGAAACATTGATAGCAGCAGTCACATTTACTTCAGTGCAGCTGATAAATGGCAAATAAATTGCATGTCATAGAAATACCAGGCGATGGCCATCTCCAGTAAGAGAGAACCTAAACATCTCTTAGATATTCAAAGACATTACCATAACTGACTCCCCCAATATCAATATTCTAGGGGCTACCATTGACCAGAAACTGAACTGAATTAGCCATATCATGATAAATTCTCCCGTTGCCTCAACAGATGAGCATTCAGAAAAAGGTATAACAGATTAGAGTATTGCATGTCCTAAGCAATTCTCAAGCCAGCATATGAAGTCAGTGTTATAAGGATGGATGAAATCAATAGCTTTGCACCAGGCTCACTTATCAGGAGGCATTTGACTGTTGCCACAAATGTTGAAATAGCCCTAAGTTGTCTTTCCCTATGTATTGGAACCAAGCTTGAAAGCTCGGAGATTAACTCGGATTTATTGTTATACCTAAGCGATGTCCTGTGATATGAATTCCTAGACTCAGCTGGCAATGTTCATACTGTGGCTACAAGAGCAGGTCTGTGGCTGGGAATTCTGCGGCATGCAACTCACCTCCTGTCTCCTCAACTTTTACACCATCGACAGGACAATTCATAAGTGTGCTGCAGATCCAACAACACTCAAGAGACTTGAAACCATCCATGACAAAATCACCCACTTAATTAGAGCCCCATTCACTATCTCCAACATGCACCCTCTCCTCCATCTACACGTAGAGGCAGCAGCGTGTATCATCTAGAAGATGAGCTGCAGCAACTCAGCAAGGCTCCAGCACCTTGTGATCCATGGCCTCTGCCTTCTAGAAGTTCAATGGCAACAGACAAATGCAAATTACACTCCAAGCCATTCACCATTCTAATCATAAATAAATCACCATCCCTTCTCTGTTGCAGCAACTCCTTCCCTATGAGCACTGTGAAAGTACCTGCACCAGAAACATCCCAGTAGTTCAAGAGGGTAGGATAACCACCACTTTCTCAACAGCAATTGCTGGTCTTACCAACATCCCATTCAAGATAAAAGAAAAGCTTTTTCTTAAGTGCATAAGATCTATTAGAAAATTAATGTAAGGTGTTGCATTTTGGTAAGGCAAATCAGGGCGGGTCTTTAATGATGGAGGAATAGTGCCAAACAAAGAGACCCTAGGGTACACGTTCATAGATCTTTGAAGGTGGAGTCACAAGTAGACATCGTAGTGAAGAAGGTATTTGGCCTTCATTGGCCAATACATTGAGTATAGGAGTTGGAATGTCATGTTGCGGCTGTGCAGGACATCGGTCAGACCACTTTTGGAGTATTGTGTTTAATTCTGGTCTCCCTACTGTGTGCGGACAAGCTATACAAGGATGTTCTGGATCAGTGGTGCTGGAAGAGCACAGCAATTCAGGCAGCATCCAAGGACAGGCAACATCTGGGATGTTGCCAGGTTGGAGGGTTTGAGCTATAGGGAGGGGCTGAATAGGCTGGGGCTGTTTACCCTGGAATGTCGGTGGCTGAGGGGTGATTTTATAGAAGTTTATAAAATCATGAGGGGCATGGGTGAATAGCCAAGGTCTTTTTTCCAGGGTAGGGGAGTCCAAAACTAGAGGGCATAGATTCAAGGTGATAGGAGAAAGATTTAAAAGGGACCTAAAGGGATAACTTTTTCATGCAAAGGGTGGTGCATGGATGGGGATGGATTGAGCTGCCAGAGGAAGTGGTGAAGGCTGGTACAATTACAGTATTCAAATGGCATCTGGATGGGTATATGAATAGAAAAGTTTTAGAGGGATATGGGCCAAATTGTGGAAATGGGACTACGTTCATTTAGGATACCTGGTCGACTTTGGATTGAAGGGTCTGTTTCCGTACAGTACAACTCTATGACTCTGTAAGGGGGTGGGGGAGGGTCTCTTAAACTCATGTTAGCCTAATATCCGTTGAGCTCTGCGCTAAATATACAGTCAGTCAGTGAGTAGGTCGTCACGCTGGACTACACCCTGAAATCATTAAAAGGCGGAGGGAGCCAGTTCCCACAAAGTTTCAGTAGGAATGGGCGCGGCTGAAGCGCGAATTGTATCCCCATTCCTGGGAATAGGTGTGAATAACTTTTTAGTTGCTTATTTTTAATAAAATAACAAATGCGACATTGAAGGTGGAAAGCTATAGAAAACTAACAGTGCATGTCCTGATTCGAAACTTTTTCGGTAACCATGTGGAACTTCATTTGTTTGCAGAGGCGTGATCAGATCAAATAGTTAGGAACTTATACAGGCGTGTTTGTACAGTGATAAATAGGGGAGGTATAAGACGCAGCTTAATTAACACGTTGTCTGTTACTGCATCAAGAGAGATTTATATGCTTACCCAACATAATGTTGTTTTGTAATGTTGACACTAACAAATTACAAATCCGTCGTGTCAACAGTAACTAGGGTGGGGAGCAATTGTCTTTTAGTTTATTGCACTGCTACCCCCTACTGGTATCTTGGTGTACTGTACCTTAAAATCTAACAGGACAGCTGTTAGCTCACCAGAAGTCGAATAACAATTTCATCATAATGACAAAAGTCGAAAGTTCTTGGAGGAGTTATACGGATAAACATTTTAACGTTTGCTTTAATAGTTAAGCAATTGCATAAGAAGTGACTATAGTTTTACGTTTGGAATAAAGATATTTTTAGTGCAAATAGCTTTGATATGGGGCTTCATAACTGTGGTCTACCCTCCTGCAGCTAGTCAGCATGTGCATTGTACGCATGATTAAGTAGAAATATTTTAAAATCACAGTAAAAGACATTATTGGTTTCTAGAGCAGCTGCCAGGGTGAGGTTTTACGATCTGACATTAAAGTATCAGATTTCACGTAGTAAAGAAAAATTATTATGCAGTACATCACAATTTGTAAAAATCTTCCATAAACTTTGTTTTTATTATTTTTAATTAACTAATACTTGAACGATTTGTCATCAGTAAGCTGTTTGATGCTAAATGCAAAAATATTTGCAGTCACAAGGATAAATGTTTGCTTCAGAATGTAGGTTAATAATTTTTAAAAGTGCAAGCATCTATTTAAATATAAAGCAGTGTTTTTATTCTTTTTGTGCTTTCCTCTCTTAACAAATGTCATTTTTAGTAGGACACTAAATCATCTTAATATTCATTTAGCCGTATGTTTTTCTTTAGCTCTAAACTACAGTTTTGACAAGAATTATGTCTTGGGTATCATCATGATCTGGCAATCTAGAGGTTGTCAATTTAATTGCTATCATTGGCAAGTTGTATAATTTATTTCAGTATATGTAATGATTTTGAGCTGACAGCAGAAAATATTTATCATGAAAGAAACAAAGACAAAACAATAAGTAAACTGAAAAAGACACCCAAGGGAAATTCACAAAGAAATCTAGACAGAAGTCTCACAAGAGAAATAATGTATGTCAACGTTGTACCATCATTTAAAAAGGGGTGTGAGGGATAATTATATCAGACCTTGGTGATGGGCAAATTACTAGTTTCAATGTTGAGGGATAGGATTAATTGTTATTTGGAAAGTGCAATGCAGACTATATGATTCGCATATATTTCTAGTATAATTTATACTAAGTTTGGTTTTTTGAGTTGGTAACATATGGGTTTTCTGGGTGTCTGGAATTAATAAATAATTGTATATCTTTCTGTAGCCTCAGTGATTTCTTTTAAAATAGTTTTTTGAGCACTAGCTTTAGAAGAATGGGGTTTTGCATACTTCTGTAGGGTTTTAGAACCAAACAAGATAAACAAACTCTAGTTTAGAAGATCAGGTGTTTTTTAAGCTGAAGGACAATATACATAGCTCAGAGAGAGAGGTTTTTTTTCAGTCTTATTGTGGTTTTCAACTGCCTTGAGATCCTTGGATGAAAATCCAATGCTCCAGAGATGGGAAGGATATAGCAAAAAAAAGTTACCTTGGTGATAGTCCCAAACAATAAGTGTTGGGATAAAATCCTGAAGAGGACTTGAAGCGGAGTTTAAACTCAGATATACTATAGCTAGGAATATGTGTTGCTGGAAAAGCGCAGCAGGTCAGGCAGCATCCAGGGAACAGGAGAATCGACGTTTCGGGCATAAGTCCTTCTTCAGGCTTATGCCCGAAACGTCGATTCTCCTGTTTCCTGGATGCTGCCTGACCTGCTGCGCTTTTCCAGCAACACATTTTCAGCTCTGATCTCCAGCATCTGCAGACCTCACTTTCTCCTATAGCTAGGAATAAACTATCAGAGACTCTAGTGTAGGAATTAGTTACTTTCAGGTACTAGGAAAGATTTTTTTTCCCCTCAATGGTTTGAGTATTGAAAAAGGGGTGCTTTTATGTACTGTACAAGGGTATCCTTTTCGTTGTGAATTTGTAAAGGAATATTTTGGGATTAGTAGGATTATACTTGATTTGATTTATTAGTCACGTGTACCGAGATACAGTGGAAAGTATTATTTTGTATGCTAACCAGACAAATCATACCTTATGTAAGTACACCCGGGTAACAGAACAGAATATGGTGTTACTGCTACAGAGAAGGTCAACTCTAATAGTGTGGTGCTGGAAAAGCACAGTAGGTCAGGCAGCATTTGAGGAGCAGGAGAGTCGATGTTTCAAGCATAAGCTCTTCATCAGAAACGTGGAATTTATGCTCAAAACGTCGACTCTCCTGCTCCTCGGATGCTGCCTGACCTGCTGTGCTTTGCTAGCGCCACACTTTTTGATTCTGATCTCCAGCATCTGCAGTCTCCACTTTCTTCTAATATGAAAGGTTCATTCATAAGTCTGACAACAGCAGGGAAGAAGCTATTCTTAAATCTGTTGGTATGTGTATCTTCCCAATGGAAGAGGGTGGAAGAGAGTATAGCTGGGGTGGGACAGGTTTTTGATTATATTAGCTGCTTTCCCAAGGCAGCTAAATGTGTACAATGAAAGGAAGGCTGCTTTTTGTGATTGACTAGGCTGCATTCAGAACCTTGTAATGCAACTTCTGCTGTGTGTAAGAAACATTTGAATGTATGTTTCATGCAAATAGTTTGGCTGGTTCTCTTTTATCGTCATTTATTTTGGCTAACAAGAACTAGGAGTGGCACAATGGTTAGCACTGCCGCCTCACAGCACCAGAAACCCGGGTTCGGTTCCAGCCTCGGGCAACCGCCTGTGTGGAGTTTGCACATTCTCCCTGTGTCTACTTGCGTTTCCGCCCATAATCCAAAGATGTGCTGGTCAGGTGAATTAACCATGCTAAATTGCCTATAGTGTTAGCTGCATTAGTCATGGGCAAATATTGGGTGGGGAGGTGAGTCTGGGTGGGTTTCTCTTTGGAGGGTCAATGTGGACTTGTTGGGCTGAAGGGCCTGTTTCCATACTGTAGGGAATCTAATCCAGGAGCAGGAGTAGGCAATTTAGCCCCTCAGCCTGCTCTGCCATTTAATACAATCATAACTGCTTACATCTTGGCCTCAACTCCACTTTCCTGCCCGCTCCACATATCCTTTTAATTCATCCCGAATTAAAATCTGTCTATCTCTCCCTTAAATTTGCTCAAAGTCTCAGCATCCACCACACTCTGGGTTAGTGAATTTTAGATTCATTATTCCTTGTGCGAAATAATTTCCCCTCATCTCTGTCTTAAATCTGTTACACCTTATTTTAAAGCTATGACCACTCATTTTAGACTGCCCCATACGAGGAAATATCCTTTTTACATCCACTTTGTCAATCTCCTTTAACATCCTATATTCCTCAGTTAGACCTTCCCTTATTCTTCTAAATTCCAGACAGTATAAGCCTAAACTTGTCAATCTCTCTTCATTAGACAAAGGCCTCATCTCTGGAATCAATCTAGTGAACCTCTTGAACTGCCTTTAATACAATTCCATCTCTCCTCAAGCAAGGGAACGAAAATTGTATACAATACCCAAGGTATAATTTTTTTTAATATTAAAGTAAAATCAGCAACATTGCATGCTTATGTTTCAATGAGAGACACCTTTGCTAAAACAAAAACAAAATACGATCTCTCAAAGCAAGTTTAAGGCTAGGATCTGACATTTTCCAGTAATAACCAATTAGGATCAGAACAAAAGGGATGGATTAATCAGGGATAGGCAGTATGGTTTTGCCAATGGAAGGTTCTGAATTACCAACTTGATTTCATTTTTGAGGCAGTAACACAAAGGATAGCGCAGTGGAACATTGTCTACATGAATTTAGTAAGATATTTGGTCCCACATGGCCGAGTGGTCAGACAATTAAAACCCTTGAGCAAGTGGCAAGTTAGATCCAAAAGTGATTAAGTAACAGGAAACAAATGATGGATTTTTGTAAATTGAAAGCAGATTCCAATAGTGTTACACAGGTCTCAGTATTTGGTCCCTTGCTGTTTATGATTTACTGTACACGAATGAATTAGACTTGAATATCAGGGACATAACTGAGAATTATTTTAGATAACACAATTGCCAGCTGTGTAGTTGATAGTAGAGAGGGAAGATATCAATGATTTGGCTGAATGTGTGCAAACATGCCAAATGGGATTCAATATGGACAGGGAAGACCAGTTTCCCCTAATGAAAAGGCCAATTTCCAAAGTGATAAATTTAAGATGATTGGTGGAAGAATTAGAGGGATCATGATGAAAACATTTTTCTCCCACTGGGTTGTGGGTGTCTGTAATTCACTGCTCAGTTTGGTCATTGAGGCAAAAATCCTTAACTTATTTAAAGCAAAGCTGGATCTGCAGCTGATACATAGTAACCTGCAAGACTAGGGGCTGGTAAATGGGATTAGAATAGGTGGCTAGTTTATTCAGCTAGTACAGACATGGTGGGCTGAAAGGCCTTGTTTTGTGCTGTAACCTTTCTAAGTTTTGAACTTTTAAAATAGTTATTTCCCCAAACAAACTGGACATATTTTACTGAACAGAGCTGTAAATTACCGACTTAGCTTCTCATGATCTGCAAAGAGGCTGACAAGGAACACTCAATATTCTGTTAATTGATCTGAAATTCTTTCACCAATCTTTGATTTTATTGAGCAAAATCTAATTCAAAGGAACAACATTTTATACAAACGTTTGGATTCATTCAATAATATTGTAGGTTTATTAATCTCATGATGTACAAGTATAAAATAATAATCTAGCAACACAGTGGGAGACAACTTAGCTCTTCTACCTGTGCTAACTCTCTGAAAATGCTGTCCAATTAGTCGTGATCCCTGTTTTTCTCTGCCTGCAACCATTACATCATGGGATATTCAGCTCCAAATAATCTGGATGGCGAAGAAGTGAAATGTTTGACAAGTTTACTCTGGATTGCTTTCT
Organism: Chiloscyllium plagiosum; assembly: GCF_004010195.1. Taxonomy (NCBI): domain Eukaryota; kingdom Metazoa; phylum Chordata; class Chondrichthyes; order Orectolobiformes; family Hemiscylliidae; genus Chiloscyllium; species Chiloscyllium plagiosum. The sequence continues at coordinate 33,426,904 of NC_057727.1, read as the reverse complement.
GGTGGCCAGGTGCAGTATGTTATTAGTTAGCTTCTGAATGTGATGTGTTATATATCTGTATATATAGAGAAGGGAACAAGTGGAAGATATACTAAAGATTTTCAAAAGCTACAGTGGGAACTGTACTCTAATAGACTACAATCAATTGTTTGAAAGCAGTCAATAACCTTTTTAAATGCCTAAGCTATTCTGTCAATGAAAATTAGCTAGAAGATGAACTTTGAAATTAAATGCAGCACACAGACAGAAAAAAGAAACTGCCTCACAATAACCTAATCTTACTTGACTCTTCCATCAGTGACATAATTAGAATAGTGCAAATAGTGCCATTACATTAACAAAATACAGTGACAGCAGAATGTTGGGATTGTGGTTCAGATTCTTTGTGAAGGTGACAACTCTGATGGAACCTCAGTTAGACCCAAACTTTGGCTGGATTTCACACAAAATAAGCCAGTTCAATCAGTTCTAAATCTAACCAAGAGATCAAAGGGTAGTGGGTTCAAGTTTTGGGGCAATTACTTTGAATAGCACATAGCATTATTGTTGTTGCAATGTATTAAGGCAAAAACAATTCCTAGGCTTGGAACAAAAAAAACAAGATTTGATCAAAGTTACATCATAGGGGAAAGCTATTTAGACTTGTTTCCTGTGCCACTGTTAGTTTTCTGTGTTGTAAACCTATTCATTCCCAGGATTGTATATTCCTAATTTTTAAGTACTTGTGAAATTTCCTTTAAATGATTTAATCTTAGTCTCAAAATTTACATGTCATAAAGCATTCCATGGTCTAAGGAACTCTCAGTTCAAAAACCTTCCTTTTCCCTGCCCTTTTGGTTTTTCCAGCAAGGATCGTCAGTCTCTGAGCAAATTTTGCCTATTCGATCAACAATGAAAACAGCATTTTATTATTTACTCACAAACACAGGTTTCAGTCAGCCTTTGCTGACCGCTCTTCTCTTGGTGTTGTTCTTACTCACGTAAACTCACATTGCGCCCGGCTCTGCAGGAAAATGTTTCCTTTCCGTTTCCCCCTTCATCTGGCCCATCTTCCAAAACCTTAAGATCAAATCCCATTCTCTCCTAACCAGCCAAGGGCCAAAATTATCTTCCCCTGAATGTCTGAATTCCCTTTTCGAAAAGCCACAAACCTCTGATCTTTATTCAATCTGTTTCCCTCTCACCCTTGGACCCCCATTTTCCTTTATCTCCAAACTCTTAATTCCAAGTTCCATTCCCCTGGGTCCTCTGAACATAATGCACTGTTTTCTCCTGCTTTCTGGACGTATGTTTTGGTTTTCAACTCAAAACTGCCTTGAAGTTTGAATTTTACTGTAACCCCTGCAAATGTTAATGATTAAAGTTGGATTCAAAATCCAAAAGGGCCTTATCTATCTCTAGAGACACACTCCATCTTGCAGCAAAGAACATAGTTTCAAAATCAATTTAAAACTCAGCTTGGAACTCCTGGATATTTTCTAAACCTTATTTGGTGTTGGAGCAGGCAATATGTACATCAAAATTTCTGTGTAGAGTTTGCACATTCTCCCCGTGTCTGCATGGGTTTTCTCTGGGTGCTCCGGTTTCCTCCCACAGTCCAAAGATGTTCAGTTCAAGTGAATTGGCCATGCTAAATTGCCCACAGTGTTAGGTGCATTAGTCAGAGGGAAATGGGTCTGGGTGGGTCACTCTTCTGAGGGTCGGTGTGTAATTGTTGGGCCGAAGGGCCTGTTTCCATCCTGTTGGTAATCTCATCTATGCAAGTTTGACAATCTTTCTCCTTTTCAATTCTATCCTTCTAGAAATGAATCCTAGTGTTTCATTTAAGACTTTTATCAAGCTGCACCACTTCCTACATTCTGTTGTGTTCTTCTTATGCATGATCTACATGCCAGCCATCCTGCCTAAAAGTTATTGTTAGCAAAGTTGCAAGATTCCACATGTATTCAGTGAGGTTTTATATAAATGTTAATTTTGTTTACATAAACAAAGCATGTACCATGTTTCGGTGTATTAATACATAACATTCTTGTTTTCTAAGGTAGTAAATGGAGTTTTTCTTTTGTAATCTGAGAGAGGCCCAACCATTTCCCGGCCGTCTCAGGCTTTCTTCAGCCAATACCTCCTTCTGCTCCTCGGCCTACTGTTTCATGTGTTCACCAGACCCCGCCCAGCCCTACCATGGGCCGGAAACAGATCTGCTCCCCTCCCATCCCATTCCATTCCATCCCCCTTGCTGACCTTTGATCAGGAGCGAACCAACTGAGGCGATAGCAATGTAGTGTGCATACTATTTAAAATAAACTGATTTAATCACGTGGACCAGAACTGCAAATACATTGACTCATGGAAGAACGGGACAAGTAGTAGGCAAAAGAGAGTCAACACAGAAATAACACACCTGTCGGACCCACTCACTAGATAAGTCTAAGGGCGACACCAAACAACCATAACTCAATCACAGGCGGGGAGCAGACAGTTAAAGAGAGAATGAGGGGACAGAGATCCAGCAAAGGCCGGGAAAGAAGATGATAGACGGCTGAGCCAGAGCTTGCGACAGCGAGCGAAATGCACACTGAGAAACAGAATGAAAAATGGTTACGGCGGCATTCTCGAATTTGAACAGTGAATTTTAACGTTAAGATCATATTCTTTAAATCACAAATCAGATCTAAAGATTCGTTCTGCTTTCACAGCGTGCTCACAAACAACGCGTTTTATCGGTGACAAGCGACTGTGCTGATAAATTAACACAACCCCAGGTTATAGTCCAACAGGTTTATTTGGAAATACTACCTTTCGGAGCGCTGTTCTTTCATCAGCTACCCGACTAATATTTCCAAATAAATCTGTTGGACTATAACCTGGTGTTGTGTAATTTTAACTTCTTGAATGTTATCAGGACGTCTGCGAATATGAGTTGGGAATTCCATATATTTTGGAGGAGATTTCCTCCGAAGTGTTTTGAGCACGGTGTGTAATTTACTGAGACCATCCTGTTGGGTAGGTGCTGGCCCTATGTGGAGGGGTTACAGGTAGACTGCACAGCAACTCTCTGCAGTTCCTATTGATGACGAAGACTATCGGAAGTCCCGGGTCAACGGAATATCATCAACAGCTTTAACAGAAGCACCGATTCCACCCCCTTTCCCAGTTGCAATGTTAGAACTATCTCATCTTCATACAATAAACTGATCGCCAGTATCCAAATAGTGACAGCAATCATTTCTTGTCGGAGGTTTCTAACTTCTGTTTTCCCATGCCATAGAAACTGGGTTGAGGTTTGCTTTTTATTCCAGCCTCGAAGCAACGTTTTGAAGAAGGAGACCTCTAGCCCAGGGACAGAGCCCCATTGAACTTCTGCACCTCTGGCATATTTGTACCGAGGACTCTGCATGACCTAGTGACCCAATTCCACCTCCAGCCTCTCGTTCTTTAAATGTATGAAGTTTAGAACCAGACAGCGTTTTCTGAGCACTGCGTTAACATTTCCATCCATGTTCATAAACATGGGGAGCAGCCCGGTCTTTCGCGTCACCTTACTGTTGCTGCTTGTAGTTTTCTGTTCATTCACTTGGAAGGTGATACAACTTGGACGAAATGAATTTTCTCAATCACCTCCCACCACCACCCTTACAAATTGCCTATTTCCCTTGTTGTATGTAACAACATTCATCTGGGTAATCACCTTGATTAACAAAACAAACATCTCTGACAGATTTGGGCCGAATACAGCGTGAAACATTGCATGGCCGACTACAGTATAGGGCGAACAGATCTCCCGGATTCAGATACACACATGCAGCCATCTCAAAGCACGTGCCCAGAGGCACAGCGCTACTTTCCCCGACTTTACAAAGCTGTGTTTTAGCCAGTTTATATTACTTCATTTCCTCATCTAGTGGAGACAAGTTTATATGCTTTTGCAAAGACAATACACCTCTCTCTCCCTTCACACGCTCGAAATGAGATTCCGCATCACTCACTCATTCCCTCAACATACACAGTTCACTGCCCGGTTCAGCTTTCCCAGTCAATCGCTTCTCTCTATAAAATGAAAACCTTTCCTCTAACTTGTTCTCATCTTGTTGTAAATCATGATGTCACCATGTGAAATGAACCAGAAATCCGCCGATTCTCTGGCGGTTCCAACCACGGATTGTTTTCCAAAAACAAAGTCAGAAACATAACTCCTGTGGTAAACTTACCCCAACGCTGAGAGCAGCTGAGTTTGACAAACTATCTGTTTCCTTCTGTCTGCGCTGCACAGGTCCACTGGTAAACCGGAGTCTTTCTGCTCTGAGCCGCCTTGAAGGAGAGAGCGTCGCTGTTTTAAACAGAACGGTGTAAAGCGACAAGGACCTGGAACTGATTTAAACTCTGATCCCCCACCGCTTGCTTGTCTTTTAAAACATTACGTAATGCCATCGCTATGTTCATTCATTTAACAGGACCAAAAAAAAACATTAACCCCTTCCTTCCATTGTCCTGTATCCCATTGAAGCAGAACTTTACAACTTTACAAGCTTCAATTGTTCAAACCCTATCATCAAGATGTTCTAAATACAATTAACTGGATGTCAGTTATCTGTACAGTATAATTCTGAATTCGTTCACAAATTTTAATGTATCATATTTCAACAATGAAATGCTAAACACTACTAATCGATATCCCCAGGTCTGATTATAGCTGAATAAGCGGAATGTTTGAAGTGAGAGTTGCAAAATTGAATTAAATTAAATTGGGTTAGTTATCGAATCCTGTACGCCCATCACAACCAGCACCAGCTCCATCCCCCGCATTTCCCCAAAAAACTAACCTCTGCAGTTTATTGGTGTTAGTGATATACTTGATCCCCATCAACAAATGAAACACTCCAACCCTGCATCATTCAGAGTTGGTGATGTTGGATAGATTGAGTAAACGAGGTTCCCCAGAATTGTCCCGACTCTGTCTGTTTCGGGATAGATATGGTGTCAGTTAAGGGATGGCCCAGAGCACGTCCCAGTTTGACTCCTGTGTGCAACAGCGGTGCTCACATTCCTTCCCCTCGCTAACAGCCTGAGTGATGTTCTGGCCAACAATAGAGCGTTCTGCCTGTTTTACTTGCAGAACATGACACGGCGTACAGCCTGACACCACTTTGGTGAATTAAATGTGTTGCTTCTGCTTAGATCCCAATCCCTTGTTTTGTTTAAAAGCTACTGCACGGCGACAAGCTTTCACTGATCACATTGTAGTTGGTGAAACGTAAGGCTTGGGAAGCGAGTCGCTGTTGACATTCCGTGACTGAAACGCAGGATAGAGTGGAAGGGGGTGGAGTGGAAAGGAACCCCTGCCTCTTTAGGTGATGGGTAATGTTCAGTGAAAGCCCCAAGGCTGAGGGCCCCATTCTCAGTGTGTGCTGTACAGGATCTGGCAGCTCGTGAAGAAGCGCTTGAACCGCGGGATTACGACTGAGGGGCACTTTATACATAGTAGGGGGAAAAGGCAGCATGGAGCCAGCTCAGTTATTACAGTCCAGGAACATGGAGTTGCTGATATGTTGGAGTGTTACATGGAAATGGATTGGCATGGTTGCAGTTACAAAGTTCAGTTAAAGCCCGGAAGGCGATAATTAATGTTTAATATTTAATTATAAAAAATCACCAGAGATATTAAAAAGCGGTCTGACTTTAAAGTTAGCATTGAAGTTGACCTCTACCGATTTGAATGTGGAAACACTTTCAATACCCATTTTTGAACACACCGCAACTTTTATTATCCCCTTAGACAGGCCTGTTATTTAAAGATCTAGTCAGGTATATAAATTACCCCAATTTAAAAAAAAATGAAGATATGGGAAAGTAGTGTTTACAACACTGAAGTCTTAAACAATGCGTCTATGTATTCAGTATGGCATTTTTTTTTACAAAAAGACTGAGTCAGAATCAGGCGCTTCAGAAATCATTGTTGTGACATTTATTAAATAGTTTTTGGATCATTTTGTATAATCTGATCTCACGGCTCGCAGTTCTCTTAGCAGAGTGCAACAATTGCTCAGTGCAGCATTTGTAGTTGCAATCAGTAACTTGTTTGTCTGTGAGAAGCAATAATAATGCCCAATAACTATCTTAAATATAGATCATATATGCAAGTATCATGGGCGATTGTCTTGGGAACATTATGTCATTGGCATGTCTGGTTTTACTTAAGAGAGTTTCCTTTCTGACGCCGGTGAAGTTAGCCTGAAAAAAGACGGCGTTACATTCTTCCAAATCGTTTTATTTGAGCCTACTTTACGTGTTATCTGTTTATTGTACAACAAAGATGTCCTCAAGAATGTTTGCTTTGGAGGATACTTTAAAAAATACATTTACATAGTGTTTCGGATTCAATTGGATTTATCTCCATATAACATAAATAAACGAGTTAAATTTCATACATGTGTGAACGTGACTATTTTTACAATCAGCTATGAAATCTAATTTTACGGTGAAGATTATTCTGTCTATATAGTCAAGCGACATTATTATATCCTGATAAAAGTTTGAGAACCTAGTTTGGTTGTCCCTGCTGCTCGCAAGTCCACATCATGCATTCGTTGTGCCATTAAGCCAGCTCTCCCAAGTCAATTGAAGTTAATACGTTGAAAGTTATTGCATTAAGGACATTCCATAGTACAAATAGATTCGAACAAATGTCGATAGAGGTTGATACGTGGGGAAGAGTGGAAAGTTCTGGGTTATTCAGTTTTGCAAGTTGATTATCCCTTAGCGACAGAAATCAGCATTGGAGAGTTCACAGTGATTTCAACAAAACTTTCTGAAGTCGATCATACCATGAGTAACATAAATTCGCCGAGAAATTGCACGCTAGTGCCCATATTGATGCCTGAAAAATAATTTAATTCACTGAAAAATCTATTTGCATAACATTTTCGTTATTTAATTACTTATCCGTTTCTTCAAAATATATACTTTTATATAATAACTAGGAACAAAATACTCTTTGTAACCATCAGGGATTTAACATTGGATTAACTAAAGAGTATTGAGCATTACTAACCAAAACAGATGTGAACATTTGTATGCTCAGATAAGCAATGTTATATTTTATAAGGACTTGCTCAGAATAGGAGAGAATGAGAATTATTTTTGTCCATTGGATTTCCATGTTATTGAATAGACTAGAATTGGATGGGTCCAGTGCAAATTTTTCATTGAGAGAAAATGGAAATTGGTTTCATTCTTTGGAATTTACAATTGGTTAATAACTATCTTTAAATTGGCCATGAACCATCTGGAAGGAATTTTTAAAAAATGATTCTGAGGAAGTTCCTGATATAATCAAATTGTACAAAGTAAGCATTAAAACAATTTCACATTCTTAGTCAAATAAGTTAGAAGCAGCTTTTTAGTACACAAATTTATATAATGAATGTATTAATAAATTAATATATTTTATTTCACACATATCTCCATAATAAATATAGAATACAGAGTACATAACATGACTGATTTTTATTCAATTCTTGTGTGAGAGTTTCTGACTGATAAACACTGGTATGTTTGTGGCTTTATAACATTCTTGTGGAGGGGTACTTATAGAAATAAGATCATATAACCACAAAACATTGCAGGCCAGTATAAACTGATTTATGTTCCAATCATATTAAATATATAATGAATACATTGGATTGTGGGAACAGATTGATACAATGTGCAGGATTACAATCTTTTCAGGTCTGGGTGATAGCTCATTTGGAGACTGGACCATTAGAATGAAATTGTTAATGAAGATACATTCATTGCAGAAGCTGTCCATAATCTGTCACTAATTTGATTCAAATTAGCAGTTTTTATTCAATGTTAACAGGATGGCTGAAGTGAGAAATGATTAAATTCAGACTGGTGTAGTTGGGATTTGACACAGTTGCCAGGAAATTCATCAGCAGGGCAAATGAAAACCTTAACTTTGAGTGTTATGAACTTCCATTCATTGTGAGCTGGAGGATACATTAATTTGTAAAATAGGAACCTTACACCAAATGTATTGCCTTGTTGCTAAAGGGGAAATTTAATGCAACTTGTTACATCTCTATTCGATCAGCAGGGACAATTGCTCTGCCTCCTTTAGATAAATCCAATGTTAATTGCTTTTGCCACACCCTTAGAACCATACAATGTCAGTCTGGCTTTTATCTCTATTTTTACAATTGCTCATGAACTCAATTAAAATCTATCTCTGTTTCTGGAGATGTTTCTCTAAATATTGACTTTACTTTACCTTATACCTATGTTCGAGTGTGACATCAAGTTACATTACAACTTTGTGACACCTGAAATATGATAGGGACTTGTAAAAAAAATTCACACACAAAATTAAATTGCAACATACCTTATTTATCTCTGTTTTATCATAAAACTATACATGTGTGGCAATGGCATTTTTAAATTGAGTACAATAGAACATAAAACAGTAAAGCACAGGTACAGGCTCTTCAATCTAACATGTCTGTACTTACCATGTTGCCATTCTAAACTAATTCATGTTACCTGCACATGGTTCAGATCCCTCAATTACCTGCCTGATCATGTGTCTGTCCAGACATCTCTTAAATGTTGCTGTTATGTCTACTTCTGCCACTTACCCCAGCAGCGCGTTCCAGGCACTTACTACTCTCTGTGTAAAAGACTTGTCTTGCACATCTTTAAACTTTCCTCCATTGACATTAAACCTAAGCAGCCGAGTTTTGACATTTCCACCCTGGGGAAAAGTTTCCAACTATCCAACTTATCTATGCCTCTCAGAATTTTATATACTTCTATCAGGTCACCCCACAGCTTCAGATGCCATAACAAAAACAATCCAAGTTTATCCAATCTCTTCTTATAGCTAATACACTCCAATCCAGGCTACACCCTGGTAAATCTCTTTTGCACCCTTTCCAAATCTCCACATCCTTCCTATTGTATGGAAACCAGAGCTGCACACAATACTCCAAACTAAAATTTTATATAACTGTGACATGACTTGCCAACTTTTATACTCAATGTCCTGATGAATGAAGACAAGCGTGCCTTCTTTAGCACATTATCCACTTGTGTCACACTTTCAGGTAGCTATGGACTTGCACCCCAAGATTCCCCTGGATAGCCAATGCTCCTAAGGGTCTTACCATTTACTGTATGCTCTCCTCTTGCATTTGACCTCTCAACATGTAACACCTCACACTTGTCAGAATTAAACTTCATCTGGCATCTCCCTGCCCAACTTTCCGACTGATCTATATCCTACTGTGTCTTCTGGCAACCTTCCTCATTATCTGCAACTTTTACATCATCTGCAAATGTGCTAGTCAGAACACCTATATTTTCACCTTTATTTCAATTAATTATTACAAGCAACAGAAGTCCTAGGACTGAACCTTGCAGAATACTGCTGGTCACAGACCTCCAGTCAGAAAAAAACACACCTCCACAACTACCCTCTATCTTGTATGACCAAACCAATTTTGTATCAAAGTCACAGGAATCCCATGAGATTTAATCTTCTGGACCAGCATACCGTGAAGGACTTCGTCAAATGCTTTAGTAAAGTATATGTAAGTAACAGTTAATACTCTGCCTTCATCAATCATCTCTGTTACTTCTTCCAAATTTGTGATACAAGATCTCCCGCACAGAAAGCTATGCTGACTATCCCTAATAAGTCCATTCTTTTCCTATTGCAAGTAAATCTTGTTCCTAAGAATCCTTTCCAATAATTTCCATACCACAGATGTAAGCCTATAATTTTCTGAATTATCCCTGTTGCCCTTCTTAAACAAAGGAACAACATTGGCTGTTCTCCAGTCTTCTGCAACCTCATCTGTTTCTAAAGAGGCCCCAGGAATCTCTTCACTTGCCTCCTTCAGATGGAATAGATTCCATCAGGCCCTGGGGACATATAGAATCATAGAACTGCACAGCATGGAAACAGACTCTTCAGTTCAACTTGTCCTTGCTGACCAGATATCCTAAATTAATCTCGTCCCATTTGTCAGCATTTTGTTCATATCCCCCTAAACTCTTCCTATTCATATATCCATCCAGATGCCTTTTGAATGTCATAATTGTACCAGTCTCCATCATTTCCTCTGGCAGCTCATTCCATACACACGCCACCTCTGCATGAAAACATTGCACCTTAGGTCCCTTTTAAATCTTTCCCCTCTCACCTTAAACCTATGCCCTCTAGTTTTGGACTCCACTACCCGGGGTAAAGACCTTGGCTATTCACCCTATTCATCCCCCTATAAGGTCATCCCTCTATAAGGTCATCCCTCAGCCTCCAAAGCTCTGGGGAAAGTAGCTCCAGCCTATTCAACCTCTCCCTATAGCTCAAATGCTCCAATCCTGGCAACATCCTTGTAAATCTTTTCTGAACCCTTTCAAGTTTCACAGCATCCTTCCTGTAGCAGGGAGACCAGAATTGCATACAGTATTCTAAAAGTGGCCTAATCAATGTCCTGTACAGACACAACATGACCTCCCAATTCTTATACTCAATGCACTGATCAATAAAGGCAAGCTTACCGAACGCTTTCTTCATTATCCTGTTGACCTGGGAATGCACTTTCAAGGAACAAGAACTTGCATTCCAAGGTCTCTTTGTTCAGCCACACTCTCTAGGATCTTACCAGTAAGTGTATAAGTCCTGCCCTGATTTGCCTTTCCAAAATGCAACACCTTACATTTATCTAAATTAAACTCCATTTGCCACTCCTCAGCCCATTAGCCCATCTGATCAAAGTCCTGTTGTACTCTCAGGTAACCTTCTTCATTGTCCACTACAACTCCAATTTTAGTGTTATCTGCAAACTTGCTAACCATACCTCCTACGTTCACATCCAAATCATTTATATAAAACAGTGGACCCAGCATTGGTCTTTATGGTACACCGCTGGTCACAGGCCTCTAGTCTGAAAAGTACCCCTCCACCACCACCCTTCTAATTTCAAGCCAGTTCTATATCAAAGCGGCTAGTTTCTTCCTATATTTCATGTGATCTAACTTTGCTAACCACTCTACCATGAGGAACCTTGTCAAATGGTCAGGCAGCATCCAGGGAACAGGAGATTCGACGTTTCGGGCACAGGCCCAATTTCCTGAAGAAGGGCCTGTGCCCGAAACGTCGAATCTCCTGTTCCCTGGATGCTGCCTGACCTGCTGTGCTGTTCCAGCAATAAAGTTTCAACTTTGATCTCCAGCATCTGCAGACTCACTTTCTCCTCGAACCTTGTCAAATGCCTTACTGAAGTCCATATATGACATCCAACACCTCTTAATATCGAAATGCCCTGTAGTATCAATATACCTCTCCCTAATTATACCATCATTCATGTCCTTCTCCTTGGTGAATACTGATGTAAAGTACTTCCTCTGGCTCCATGCATAAATTCCTTCCTTTGTCCTTGAGTGGACCTAGCTAACCTCTTGCTCCTAACATATAGATATAAAATGCCTTGGGATATTCCTTAATCCTGGTTGGCAAGGACATTTCATGGTCCCTTTTTGCTCTCCTAATTCCATGTTTAAATTCCTTCCTGCTTCCTTTATATTTGAAACCTTACATCTGTTTCCTTTTTCTTCTTGACTAACCTTTCAAAATCTCTTGTCATCTGGGGTTCCTAAATCTTGCCATCCTTATCTTTCATCCTCACAGGAAAATGCTGACCCTGAACTCTGATCATCTGGCCTTTAAAAGACTCCCACATGTCAGATGTAGATTTACCCTCAAACAACAACTCCCTAATCTAATTTCTCCAGTTCCTGCCTAATACCTTTGTAATTCACCTTCCCCCAGTTTAGCATTTCCACCTGAGGAAAGTCTTATCTTTATCCATAGCTATCTTAACATTTATGGAATTGTGATCACTGCTCCTAAAATGGTCCCCCACTTAAACTTTGATCATCTGTCCAGCCTTAGCCCCCAATACAAGGTCTAGTATGTTTCTTCCCTAGCTGCATTATCTACATATTGTTTCAATCAACCTAACAATATATTGCAAGTACTTACCATTTTTGAATGATATATTATGATGCAAGTGAAGCATTAAATTCATTCAAGCTATATATGTGTTTAATGTGCTCATCAACATGCTGGAGAATAGAATTCTTATCATTTCATGTATCAGCATTACGATCCAGGACATCCAGGTCTAGTATGATGCAGTCAGATATGTAATAAAATTTTCCTCACATTCCCAAGCAATATGTTCATCCCCAAATCCAAAATGATACCTTAAATGCACATGTGTGACAATTTATTTCTATGTGATGTTATTATTCTGACATTACTTTTGATAAAAGTGTCTGTTTTGTTTTGTAGGCACAAAGATGAAAAGAGAAACGAATTGACTTCTAAGTAAATGATATGCTCTTAAAAGATCCCATTATTTCAGCACATTACACAGCAAGGAGTTTGATCCTTAATGTTACACTATGTTTGGATTCTGTTTTTCAAATAATCTGAATAGTATTCATATTAACTAATCAGTAATGTGACAAACAAATTGATTTTTCATTTTACTGTTTTATTGGGAATGTTTCCTTTTTGAATTGACATATTCTTTCCTGAACACAGCTGCAACATCTGTTCTCCAGGCAGTTTCAGTGGGTGGGAGCAGATCTGCAGCTGAAAGTGATTACTGTCCAGAGGGCAAATTGTCCTGAGAGGGTGACATCACACAGCAGTTGGCTACAAGGCTTTTATTCCCTGACATTCTTCACTTATTTAGTGTTTGTTAAAGGTTATGTCATGATGGCCAACACCTTAAAATTTTAAAATGCTGATGCACTATGACCAGATGCACAATGACTACTTAATGATTCATTTCAATATTCAATTTCTTCTTGTATAGGAATGCCATTTGACATTTCGGATAACATGCATGTACGTTTTTGTTTTTAAAGTTAATTTTATTATTTTACTTTGCTTGTTATATGACTTGATTTCAGGATAGTACCTCCTCCTCTGGATTATTGGAATCTGCAGCAATAGACCCTGCATGATTGGCTGGTGTGAGTAGTAAGGTAATTCCTTTAAATCTCCATTATTCTCGATATGTTGCTGAAGAACAGGGATCAGAGTAAGGTTGAATTCCACTCACTTTGCACTCACTTTGATATTCATTCTAATGTGAAAGTTTATCTTTGGGATGCTGAGACATGCTTGGGTATGTGGTACTCTGTTGTAGACACTTTGAACTGGCTTGGCAAAGTGAGTACCACAGTCCTTTTCTTGTGGCTGTAAAAAATGTCATAGATATATATGTTACTAACTTTGAAATATCAGGATCTTTAAAATTTAAGAGCTTTGGAGCCCCACTGTGGCACAAGTCATCACAAGTGTGAAATATGATCAACTTAATTTCTACAATGATTCATGCCTGAATGTGAACACCATCTCAGATGAAAGAAACTTACACTAGTTTTCACCAATGAACAATAAATAAATATACACCATACCAAACCTATCCTCTCACAATTGGCAAACAGATTATTAACAACTAATAAAAACATAAACTATACCCTATTTAAATTCACACATATTAATTTACACATAAGACAGGCAGGACAAATAACATACCTTTCTTTTGGAGTATCATGGGTAGAAAACATAAATAAAATGGAACAACCTCTTTCGATCAGAGTCCAACCGAAAAGGTAAAATTAGATGGTTTTCTGACAGATTTTGTTTTGTTTTGGTGGTGATAGCATCTTGTTGTTGACTGTGGCAATCTTCAATTTGGTAGCCAGTCATTTAGACCTAGGTCTTGGTGCATTTTAAATGTCTTTCTTCGTAAAGTCTTTGTGTGTTGGTTCTTTTCCACTCTGAAAGAGAGTGAATTATTTCACTTGCTGCATGCCTTTTTGAGGTCTGTGTCACAACTGATCTCTCTGCTCTGAATTCAGTGACAAGCTGCCACTTTCAACAATTCTAACCATTGCGAAGCAGTTACTTTTTATTTAAAGATATCTTGTGCCAGGGTGCCTCTCAAAAATATTGAAATCCAGCTTCTTAGGAAAAAATCTTTGCATAGCCAAAATGCGACAACACAGTGGCAATTTGTCTTTATTCATCCACAGGAATATGGTGTCACTGGCAAGGCCAGCATGTATTTCCCATTGTTTATTGCTTGAGAAAAGTATGTGCCATCTTCAGTGGAGACCATGTTGTGTAGATACAACCATATTTATACTAGGGAGGCAGTTCCAGGACGTGGACCCAGCAACAGTGAAGAAATGGTGACACTGTTCCCAATTAGGATGGTGTGTGACATGGAGCACATTGTGCAAGTGGTGGTATTTCTGTGTGTTTGCTGCCACTGTCCTTCAAGGTAGTAAAGGTTGCAGGTTTGGGAGAATCCATTGGGGAAGGTTTGACAAGTTGCTGTATCAACGTACCTATTACTAGATATAGATAGATCAACATCTTTAACACAGTGAATTGAGGGAAAAGAGGGTAGGTTATCAGATCCAATTGATATTTTAATAAGGACCTACTGTTGAACTCAACAAACAAGCCCGTGCTATGTCTTAGGGTCACCTATACTGCATTTGAGTAGTATGTCATTGCTCACTGTTTTCCGTATTTCACTTTCCTGCGTACAGCGAGAAGGAGGTTCTCCTTTCCTCATTCACTAAGCCATGGTGACTGTATTTACTGCAGTGATACATCATTAACAGGTCTCCTCACATCCTCTTCCAGGTCCTCTTGTTCTGGCCCATCCAAGAGGCCCCACAGCCTGAGCTCCTTGTTTCTTGGGACTTGGTGCAGTCCTAGCATTGACCACTGCTCCTGGTGGCTCCGCTGGTGCCATAGAGCTATTGGCCAATCAGCTACCTGCCAAGATTCAGAGGTGGGATGTTTTTCCTGAGGAAGGAATGGGGGTCAGCTAGAAAACCAGCCAATGGCGTGAAGTCTTTTTGGGCCTTGTCCCTCAACTAGAGACACCAGGCTCACACCTTATAGTTGGTTCAGAACCAAAGTCAGGAAACTTGTCATGGTTGTCAACAGTCCTTGGTCAATTCAAGCCTTCAGTCTGGAGGTCCAACAAGTCAAGGGCAGCCTGAGATACTAGTCCAGAGTCTCAGAAACAGTCAGTCAGCCACTCGGGATGGTCAGAATCAGGATGGTCTCTCCATACAGGGTTGGGAGCTGAACTTTGGGCAGCCCACCACCCTCTTTGACTTTTTCTGTGCTGCTGGAATGAGAGAGAGGCAGGTATTACAGAAGGTGAAAGCACGGCTGTTAAGGCAGCACAGAGGGCATGGAGGGTTAATGCTGTCAGGAGGTTGGAGTGACAGCAAGTGTGGGAAGATGCTACAGGCAATAGTGAGGTTGGTAGAGCAAGAGATGGGTACAGTAGCAGAGGTAGAGTGAGTGTGAAATTTCAGAAAGAAGATGGTGGCATTTATGTTGGCAGAGCAGTGGAAGTCTTCCTACAATGCTGGGTATTCTTTCAGAGGCTGAGGCTACACTGACTGGAGCAGACTGGCATAGTCTGGCAGTGTGGTCTTGACTGCTGCTTTTGGGAGGAAGAGGATTTCCCATATCTGCATCACTCCACCCACTAAGTCCCT
Organism: Chiloscyllium plagiosum; assembly: GCF_004010195.1. Taxonomy (NCBI): domain Eukaryota; kingdom Metazoa; phylum Chordata; class Chondrichthyes; order Orectolobiformes; family Hemiscylliidae; genus Chiloscyllium; species Chiloscyllium plagiosum. The sequence goes on along the minus strand of NC_057727.1, from coordinate 33,411,292 downwards.
GACACCAAATAGGCCATAAATTTTCACTTGGCTGCTGTGTCCAGGGCAAATGTCAGGAACCATAAAGCTGCTGCAATTCTGGTTCATTCTGGAATATCCTGCCAATGGCGAGGGATTAGTAGCATAGAGTCATAGAGTCATAGAGATATACAGCATGGAAACAGACCCTCCGATCCAACCCGTCCATGCCGACCAGATATCCCAACCCAATCTAGTCCTACCTGCCAGCGCCCGGCCCATATCCCTCCAAACCCTTCTTATTCATATACCCATCCAAATGTCTCTTAAATGTTGCAATTGTACCAGCCTCCACCACATCCTCTGGCAGCTCATTCCATACACGTACCACCCTCTGCGTGAAAAAGTTGCCTCTTAGGTCATTTTCACTACACCTCCAATTTTGGTGTCATCTGCAAACTTACTAACCGTACCTCTCATGCTCGCATCCAAATCGTTTATGTAAATGACAAAAGTAGAGGGCCCAGCACCGACCCTTGTGGCACTCCACTGGTCACAGGCCTCCAGTCTGAAAAACAACCCTCCACCACCACCCTCTGTCTTCTACTTTTGCACCAGTTCTGTATCCAAATGGCTAGTTCTCCCTGTATTCTGTGAGATCTAATCATGCTAATCAGTCTCCCATAGGGAACATTGTCAAATGCCTTACTGAAGTCCATATAGATCACATCTACTGCTCTGCCTTCATCAATCCTCTTTGTTACCTCTTCAAAAAAACTCAATCAAGTTTGTGAGACATGATTTCCCACGCACAAAGCCATGTTGACTATCCCTAATCAGTCCTTGTCTTTCCAAATACATGTACATCCTGTCCCTCAGGATTGCCCACCGCTGACGTCAGGCTCACTGGTCTATAGTTCCCTGGCTAGTCCTTACCACCCTTCTTAAACTGAGGCACCAATTAGCCAACCTCCAGCCTTCTGACACCTCACCTGTGACTATCAATGATACAAATATCTCAGCAATAGGCCCAGCAATCACTTCTCTAGCTTCCCACAAAGTTCTAGGGTACACCTGATCAGGTCCTGGGGATTTATCCAGCACTTGCTCCTCTTTAATATGGACATTTTGCAAGGTGTCACCATCTATTTCCCTACATTCTATATGTTCCATATCCTTTTCCACAGTAAATGGTTTAGTATCTCCCCCATTTTCTGCGGTTCCACACAAAGGCCGCCTTGCTGATGTTTGAGGAGCCCTATTCTCTCCCTAGTTACCCTTTTGTCCTTAATATATTTGTAAAACCCTTTGGATTCTCCTTAATTCTATTCGCTAAAGCTATTTCATGTCCCCGTTTTGCCCTCCTGATTTCCCTCTTAAGTATTCTACTTCCTTTATACTCTTCTAACGATCCACTTGACCTATTCTGTCTCTACCTTACATATGCTTCCTTCTTTTTCTTAAACAAACCTTCAATTTCTTTCGTCATCCAGCATTTCCTATACCTACCAGCTTTTCCTTTCATCCTAACAGGAATATACTTTCTCTGGATTCTCGTTATCTCATTCCAGACGGCTTCCCATTTTCCAGCCGTCCCTTTACCTGCGAACATCTGCACCCAACCAACTTTTGAAGGTTCTTGCCTAATACTATCAAAATTAGCCTTTCTCCAATTTAGAACTTCAACTTTTAGATCTGGTCCATCCTTTTCCATCACTATTTTAAATCTAATGGAATTATGGTCGCTGGCCCCGAAGTGCTCCCCCACTGACACCTCAGTCACCTGTCTTGCCTTATTTCCCAAGAGTAGGTCAAGT
>NC_057727.1:33385795-33408931 GCF_004010195.1 Chiloscyllium plagiosum | reverse complement strand
ATGCATTCCATCTGCTTATCCTCCTATTCCTGCCCTCACTAGCTCGTAGCACTGGGAGTATTCCAGATATTACTACTCTCGAGGACCTCCTTTTTAAATTCCTGCCTAACTCTCTGTAATCACCCTTCAGAATCTCAACCTTTTCCCTTCCTCTGTTGTTGGTTCCAATGAAAATGTTTACCAATTAATACGAATGACATCAGAGTCATTGTGCTTGGTCCATGCTACAACTCCTCTCTCGAGCTACTGACTTAAATTGTCTCTGGCAACTCTTTGAGGCTGAACCAGATTGTTCATCACCTTGATGAGATATTTCACACTGGGATGAGCTTTCAAACACATACCTGTATCATCACTTAAGACCAACTTTTTCCATCTCAGTAACATTGTCCAAATCCATCTCTGCATCAGCTCATGTGCTGCTGAAATTCTTACCTATTTGTTTGTTACATCTAGGCTGGACTACTCCAACATTTCCGTGACCAATCTTTCACCTGCTAAAATAGAACAAAGGACTGTGGATGCTAGAAACCTGAAGCAAACAAAATCAGAAATTGTTGGAGAAACTCAGTCGGTCTGGCAACATCTGTGGAGAAATAACAGAGTTAACATTTTGAGGCCAATAACCCTTCTTCAGAACAACAGTCCTCCAGCAATTTACACATTCTGCATTGACTTGAAGTCATCCAAAGCTCTACAGCCCAGATGCTTACTTGTACCAAATCCCATTCACCCATCACCCTTGTTCTCTCTTGATTTACACAGGTTCCATTTTAGAAACATCTCAATTTTAAAAATGCCATCCATGTTATGAACTCCTACTATGGCTTTACTCTTTTCATTTTATACAATTATCTCCAGGCGACAAGCCTCAAAGATATTTGAATTTCCTTAATGCCTGTATTTTACAAATACTTTTGTGGTGAAATCATAAGGAGTTTTTGAAAGAAACATAAAGCTAAACAGTGTCAGCATCTGAGGATGCAATGAGATGATGAGAAATGAAAGTTGTCCCTGCAGTTCTCCTATGTCATTGACTATCTATTTTGTTGACTAACAGTAATATTGGCTATAATTCATTATAGGACCTTTTTGCTGTAGATAATTAAAATAGACTTTTTAAAAACAGAATTGAAGCCAACTTATGATATTTGATTAGAACAATGTAGCTTTCAACATATAATTATATAGGTTAGAAATATGTGATTGGACCTCATTAAGTATAGACATCACGCTGATCATTTTTGTTAATATTTTTAACGTAATGCTCTTAAATTGCTTGTTAAGTTGCAATTAACATGGAATGAGTAAATATGCATTCTTTAATTCACTCCCAGGATGTGTGTTAATTTATTCTGTTTAAAGGTGGTATTAAAGCACCAAATTGGACAGCTCTTGTGTGGTGCAGTAGTAGTGTCCCTACCTCTGACCCTGGAGACTCTGCTATGGAAGGGTGTAATAACATCTCTGTTGTTCTTGGATTTGTAGAGGGATTGGCCTAGTTCTAATTTTATGCTGCCCTATTTGGACTTCCCATCAAAGTCTGCATATTTCTAAAAGCAACATCCGAAGTCCATGCCTGGGATGTTTGAGACATTTAAGGTGAACTTGTAGAAAATACTACCTGACATGATATAAAAATATAACAAGTCACCTTTGTGGATGTCAGTAAGGAACAATATGAATATAAGTTATTCCCCAACAAGAAAATGATTGCAGACCACCATAAGATTTTAAGCCAGATCTTCAGCCACAGATGGCAGCTATATTGGAAGTAACACTAATCAATGCGTTCAACAGTAATCCAAGCCAGGTACTACTAAAAGGCATAACTCAGACCAATCAAAGAACATCTCACCAATATATCAATCAGGTGCCAGATAAAGGGCTGACAACTCCAGTTGGATATATGCCAGACCAAAATTTTTTTAACAAGAACAGGTCATGATCACCTGAATTTAAAGGATGAAAACATTATGACAATGGCAGCAGATCCTCCTGCAGTGCATAGCATAGCAGAGCTCCCTAATTTCTTCTTGGTGAAGTGCTTCCTAATTCTCTTCAGTAAACTCCCTGTTTATATTTATATTTTCCAATGGGCAGAGATATCTGCTGAAGTCCATATCTCCTTAAAGTTGGCTCATTTTCTTTTTCCCCATGCGCAAAAAAACAAGGAAATTTTAGGAGATTGATTTTCTTATGGCAAAGTTACATTAGTCACTTTCATGCACAGTTGTCAAAAAATGTTACTTGCCCTCATTCCACATTGGATATTAATTGACAACAGTGTGAAAATCCTTGGTAAATATCATTGCTTGAGGTATAATTTAGCAGAGAGAAGCAAAAGTTCTAAAAACAGAAGTATTCCCAGAAATAAAATTGTGTAAATTGAGATATGTTGAAATTGTAAAATGTTTTGATGGAAAAGCAGAGATCATTTTGTTCTGCGCATGCAGTTAGTCCAGAATCTTTCTCAAATACGAGCATATTTACTCTTGTAACTTGAGATTTGAATACACATTTGAACACAGACAGCTCAAATATCATGAAGCAAGGCTTCTTCATTTTACTGGCATAAGGTCACTACAAACATAAAGGGAAAGTAAGGCTAAACAAGGAAGACACAGTGGTTACACAGAATTAAGCATGTGGTTTACATCTGGTTGAGGAAATCCTTTGTCTGTCTGTCTTCTCCTCATGAGATCTCCTTTCCCCCAGAACACCCGTTCCTCAAGAGACCCATTCTCCTGCATCAGCTGCCCTGCCTGGTGCTACTCATCACCATTGCCACCCGCAGCTAGATGTACCATTTGAATTCTCCCTGTTTGAAACTTGCAGATGTGGCAACTACACATAGCACACAATGACTTTTTGCTAAGCAGTTGCATGATCAGCAAGTTCAGCTCTGCCGTGATGGCTAAAATGTTTGAGCTCACATTAATGGCAGTATTTCCTTTTTCATCACCAATTTGGATAAAAGGGCTGGAGTGATATGCAACATTAGCTCAAGAACACCTTCTTAGCCTCTGATCTGGACTGATACATTCCAAGGGATCTAGGCTCTGTGACAGATCACCCATATTAGGGATTAGGTCAGTTAGGGTTCCAGTCATGTGTTGGGTGGTATTTGTTGCCACAGTTTCAGCCTCCCAGAAGGTCCTCCCTGAGCCACCTTGCAGGACAGCAGGAGACCTCCCAACTCTGGGTGCACTTCCTGGATTCACAGCTCACAGATCACTCCAGGTTTCCTCAGCGCTATATAACTCCACTTCACTCGAACCAGCATGCACAGATACGGCAGGTTTCTGAGCATCTCTGAGAGAGCTGTTTGACTCCACATTATCCACCAGATGTGGAATGAGTTGCCAGAGGAAGTGGTGGAGGCTGGTACAGTTACAACATTTAAAAGACATCTGGATGGGTATAATAATAGGAAGGGTTTACAGGGACATGCGCCAAGTGCTGGCAAATGGGACTCGATTAATTTAGGAATGGGGTGGCACGTGGCTTAGTGGTTAGCACTTCTGCCTCACAGCGCCAAGGACCCGGGTTCGATTCCAGTCTCGAGCGATTGTCTGTGTGGAGATTGCACATTCTCCCTGTGTCTGCGTGGGTTTCCTCCAGGTGCTCCAGTTTCCTCCCCCAATCCATAAGATGTGCTGGTTAGCTAAATGGGCCATGCTAAATTGCCAAGTCAGACGTAAATGTAGGGGAATGGCTCTTGGTGGGTTACTTTCGTAGGGTCAGTGTGGACTGGTTGGGCAGAAGCACCTGTTTCCACACCATAGGGAATCTAATCTAAACTCAGATATCTGATCGGCATGGACCAGTTGGACCAAAGGGTCTGTTTCTGTGCTGTACATCTTTATGATGCCATGACTCCAAAATCCCCAGCCTGTGATCTGTTTGCTGAGGCTGCCCTCCAGCTCTTGGTTCGACAACATAGGTGTGACCATCTGTGTCCAGCCGCTCAAAGACTCCGTGGGACTCAGAGTTCCACACATTGGAGTCATATAGTCATAGAGTCATAAGCAAGGAAAGAGACCATTTGGTCCAACCTATCTATGCCAAACGACTTTCCCAAACTAAACTAGTCCCATTTTGTGCATTTGGCCCATGTCCCTCTAAACCTGTCCTATTCATGTATCTGTCCAAATGTCTTTTATACGTTGTTATTGAACCTGCATCTACCACTTCCTCTGGCAGTTCACTCCAAATGCCAATACTTTTCTGTGTGAAAACGGTGCCCCTCGTGTCCCTTTTAATAACGGTCAAATGGATACTGGCGAAACTGGCGTGTACACACCGAAAAAAACCGAGTTGTAATAATTGCATTTACATTTGATCTCTTGGACTGCCCAGTGACCAGAGCGGAACTGTCACGCTGCTTTGGAACTGCCTCAAAGGTTTGCATGGTTACCGCTTTAAGCTGGTCAGAAGCCTTGCCCTGACCCCAGGCCCATTGCCGACCGACTGAGGAAGGGACCAGATAGTACAAGAGCTCAGCTTCTCCGTCGCTTCTGCTCTCGGACTCCCGGTGAGTACAGACGTTTGCTGTTGGCCAGATTTCAGCCTGTGTGCATTGTGCTGAGCCTCTGGAGCTGTCATTATACCGGGAGGCAATCGACCCCGAAGAGGAGGAATTCTCTCAAATTGGACTTCCCGCTGCAGAGACGTGTTCTCCCGTCCACTCGGACATCTGAGAGGTTGAAGTGTCTAAGACTCAACACATTGTTCCAGTCCAAGAATGTAAGTGGGCACATTGTCAGAGAGGGAAAAGAGAACAGTTCCTGTTTGAGTACGGCGAGCAGGCTGGTTTTCATCATTCTTCTAGCAACTACATTTTGTGGGAAGATATGGGATTTTTAAAAAATCCTTTCAAAAGGAATGAAAATATTTTCTGTTAATACAGAATATTGTCCCCACGCTGTTTTACCAGATGATCCTGTTGCATCCGAAATGGTCAAACAAGTTCACAGTTGATTACGAAATAAAAATCTTCCAGTTCAGTGTCATGCAGACATTGTTCTTTCTGATAATGAACATAGTGGATCAGAAACAAATATTGACAAAGTATAGCTGGCAATTCCAAATATGGATGCATTTCACGTACATGGTTTAGTTTTAATGGGGTCTGGGGCAGAAACCGAGGCTATTTAATGCTGTATTCATCGCATTTTGAACGGTCTTTTGCTTTACCTCTAAATAACATATTTTCAGTACAATTGAGAATAGAACCCAACCAGAAGTGTTACACTGCAAATCCGGGACTATTGTTTTTAATTGTTTCTTATTATAACGTTGTAATGTTTGGTGTCTTGTTATTGATTTGCGTTATCAGTCTATTCTGCTTTCTGTAGTCTTACATGAGATGCTCTGAAATATGAGAAAACGTGGGCGTAGTCAGGGATAAACAGCTGAATAACAATTTAACTCTTTTCAGACCAAGGAGCTGGATTGTGACAAGTTAAAAGAAAGTTGTGAAAATTGTATTAATTATAGTTTACTAAAATTGGAGTCAGAAGCAACATAGTTAAAGTCAGAAAACTAACTGATGTGGGAAATGTTGGCATCTTGGGTGTTTATATTCTGCAAATAATGTAATTGCTTTGTTTATGCAGAACAGCAAAAGTTTCCATGGACAGGAAACATTGCTTACCTGAAACGCCCTGAGTGCAATTTAAGATTGTTTTGGTGGCAGGGAGCAGCAGTGTGAAAGAAATACCAGAATTGGGGTTGTTTCAACACAAAAGTAAAGTGTCAGGTAAATCACAAACCAGAATAGGTGATGTACATATCAGCTAAACTGAGGAAGTTAAAGAAACTGATTGAAAAGTGAACCCGTCTCATTAGACATTCTTAACAAGCAAGTTGGGTGGGGGGTGGGAATGTCTAAGATTAGAGACATCGAGGACAATTTCCTCCATGTAGAGATAATGATGGTATGTAAAATATGGGAAATGGCAGCCAGCTGGCTATAAACCTTTTTATAACTTTTTTCATTACACTCAAAAATAATCTTTAACCAGTTTGAAGGATTCTTTTTATCAATGTGATACTTCTTAAGTGTGAACCAATCCCCAAAACTTGAAAACAAGTTGTTTGATTGATTGATTGTGCAATATGACAGAATATTGTTGCAAGAATATCAGAATATATCACACATTTATATTGCTCAATGGCACTCAGCGCCTAATTGAGGAACCTGGTATGGGGAATAGAGGGACCTCCTGAGAGTCATTTTCTGCCCTTTCTTCCCACCAGTCTGATTCCCCACCTCAGCCAGCAAAACCCTCCCTACGAACCCCATTCACCTCTGGACTGATTCCTTTGCTGATCCCAGGCCTTTGGTGGGTGCATTATTGGCAGTTACCACAACATCTCCACTAGCATTGCTGGCAATGAAGAACTGCCAGGCTCCAATTGGCAATTTCTGGACCTGGAGTCCATGATTCTGGCGAATGCCCACCAAATGCCATGTAAATGTCTGCTGGCAGTTAATATGGCAGATCTCCCTTAAAGGAGGTAGCATGGGGCTCTCACTAGCTTTGCTGGATCTCCAGGTAGCAGGCGAGATCCCAGTCACCTGCACCAAATCCCACCCAGTTTGAAAGGAATTGTTAAGTGCCATCGCTGTACATTTTTAATTAACATTATGACAAATCATGGATTTACTCATACATGTACCGAGCTGTTGCCTTTCATTTAGCAATCAGCGTGAAATATTTGTTTTACACCAGCTTTTTAAAATAATTTCATTTTTCAGCAAGTTTGATGGGAGCGAGACCTCAGGAGGGGTGCTTCATAGTTCCTGTTGCCAGTGAACATTAAAAAATGTAACCCAATTAAGGAACGCTTCCCAACACCATGATATTTTGTCCATTTTGGAATGAGTTGCTATATGTTATGAGCCCTCTGGATGAAACCTGACAATCTTTCAACCTTTGCCAACCTGACTTTTTCAGTCAATGTGTAGATTAAGTCACTCATGATTATTACCATGCCTTTCTAACAAGCTCTCATTATTATGCTCTACTGTACTATGTGGTTACTGGTAGGGAGCTTGGATACCATTCCCTCATGTGATTTCTTGCCTTTATCAATTCTCAGCTCTACCCAAACTGTTTCTACATCTTGGCTTACTGAACTCACTCCTGTCTACTCTGCCATTAACATCATTAACTAACAGAGCCAGTCTTCCACCTTTTTCTAGTTTCCTGTAATTCCTAAATGCCCTAAAGCCTTTAATTTCAGGTCCCAATTGATGCCATCCTGCAGTCACATCTCTGTAACAGCTACCACTTACTCAGCAAAAAAAAATCCAAATATGAGGGATACAACACAATTGGGGTTTAGGTGGTCTACAATCAGATGTGTTTCCTCTATGGATTGGAAACATTAAAAAAATGGACAAAGTATTAATTGAAGTGTTGTAGTTTTGGGTAAAGTAGATTGTAAAATAATCTGCATTTATTTAATATTTTGGATGGAAAGAAAACATCTAACATTGTTCTACAGTTCCACTTAACAGCTGGCATTAAGTTAGTTCAGTAAATTCAACTCTTGTTGGATGCTTTGTTCTCTTTATTATCACATTAAAAGAAAGTTCATTAACACCTCGTATAAGAAAGCACTTTCCATGCCTCAGGTAAAACTGTTTTAATATTCTTTTGTGTAATACAGATAGAAGCTTATTTATATCAAAACACATAGGAGCTATTGGATGACTGAGAACTGGTATTGATATTGACACTTCTTAAGCTACAGTAATGGGTAAAGTTTGCTGTAGCAATGACCTTAAAAGTTAATTAGTTTAGTTAATTAGATTTGCACATTTACGTTGTAAATGTTTTGCATCCTAAAAATTGCAATATATTTGCAACTTGCTGTCAAGTTGCTGGAAGTGTGAGGGAATCCAGGAATCTGGGACTTGAATAAACAGGATCACCAACTATGATATAGGGGTTTAAATTATACATTTCCTTAACCAACCGGATTTAAGAATAGTGAAATTGAACAAGGAGTGTGAAGGTAGTGAATTCAGTACCAATTAAGGTACAAAAGGTGGGATGGGGAGTTGGGGTGGGGGGGTGCCTTTCTGAGCCTGGATCCCTTGATCAGTTAATTGGGACCTTTAAATAACAAACACTGTGGTGCTTCTGCAAACAACCCTGCAAGGTGGGTGCCCACATGCTGCTGTGATCATATCTGTGGTGGTGTGATGGCAGCTCTAAGTGTGCCTTATTGCCTAATTAAGGTCTTTAGTTCTGTGAGGAGGTTGTCCTTTATTCATTAATGAGACAGGAAAGTGATGGGGTTCGCAACTGTCCAACCTGATTAAATGTCCCTTATTGCCAATCTCACCATGGAGGAGAGCATTACACTCTGCCCCACATTTCTAATAGCTAATTTTCAATACCAGATAGATTGCAGGCCATAATTAACATTTAATATAGGAATAAAACTGTAGTTTGATTGAAATGGACAAGACCCAACTGATTGTAGAGGCTTTAGTTCATATTTACCAAGGCAAAACATCATTATCATGCTGTTCAAAGCATTAATGTGAGTCAGCTAACAGTGGAATAGCAAATCTCAAACAATGACTTTGGATTTATGTAATTAGCCTCCCATCCGCCATGATCTGATTTGCTGTATGTTTGTATAAATATAAAAGTGAATCTTATTACCCTCACTGTGGCTTTGACTGTATATTAGTGCATTTTATGCACATTTTAATTATTCTTTTGCATCTCTCTTGCAGGTCTATTTCAGTTGCTTGAAATAATTTGAAGGTTCAACTATTTTGATCGAAGAAATAATGTCAGCAAGCTTCAAAGGACCAAAACAAAATAGCCTTTAATCAACGACCGTCTTTAAAGAATTCTTTTTAAATTTTCAGAATTCAATTTAAAAACAACATTTTTTTTATGACTTCTATTTCCTCTCACTATGTTTGTCACTAGCCTGCAGTTCCCCAGTACAGTTTGCCCAGGCAACAGTAATGGAGAGGAGGCAAATATAACACGGCAACCATCAACCATTTTTGGACGATCTAGAACTGAGAAAGCAGTGAGGAGGGCACAGAGGAGAAGCAACATGTCTGCTGTAGATCTCAGACGAGAAGAGATGGCTGATAAGCTCAAGTATCCACTTGTCCTTCTGGCTCCTGTTATCTTGATTCTTATGTTACTTCTCATTCTATTTGGTATTTACATACTGAAACCATTTCACAAGGGTAAGACTGTCATATTCTTTTCAAATGTAAATTTTGATGCAGTAGAAATTATTCTTAAAAAAAATCCTCCAGATGATATAATGGTTTGAATTTTCAACTGGCAGTGGGATTCAGAGTCTAAATTTCAGGGGCGATTGAGATGGTAAATGCGTACTTGGTAAAATTAGGAGTACTGTCACGATTCATATTTCATTTTCTTCTGATAATAACTTACATTTCTAACACCTTTGGCATTGGAAAATGTCTGAAGATACTTCACGGATGTGTAAGCAAAGACTGGTGCAGAATCAATATTAAATATTACGAGGAGAGAGTAAAGGCTTGGTCAAAGACTAAGGAACACATTTTGCTGAGTTACCTTGAGGCAGAAATCTGTAGGTAGAAGCATCACCAGCTGCAGAAGCTAGACCTCCAGATTTTGGAACTGGAGCAATGGCTGGAGTCATTGTGGTGCATCTGCAAGGCTGGGAACTATATAGCTAGCATACTTAGGGAGATGGACATGCTGCAGATTAAGTGAGTACAACCAGAGAAGGATGGGTTCTTGTCAAACATTCAAGAAGGACCAGTGCAGGAATCCCCTGATTGCATCTTGCTCATTAACTGCTTTTCCTTTCTGGATACTTCTGGGAGGGAGAGTTTCTCAGAGGAGTGCAGCCACAGCCAAGTCCCTGGTACATTGGATAAAAGCAAATTACTGCAGATGCTGGAATCTGAAACCAAAAGAGAAAATGCTGGATAATCTCAGCCGGTCTGGCAGCATCTGTAAGGAGAGAAAAGAGCTGATGTTTCGAATCTAACTGACCCTTTGTCAAAGCTTTAACAAAGGGCCAGTTAGACTCGAAATGTCAGCTCTTTTCTCTCCTTACAGATGCTGCCAGACCGGCTGAGATTTTCCAGCATTTTCTCTTTTGGTCCCTGGTACAATGGCTGGCTCAGTAGGACAAATGGGAAGGAAGAAGAGTCGGAAAGCAATAATGGGAGGAGATTCAACAGGTAGAGGAACAGAATGGATTGTTGTCTCCCTGGTGCCTTGATCAACAATGTCACTGAGCAGCTTCAGGACAATCTTATGTGGGAAGGTAAACAGACAGATCGGTTATCCACATTGACGCCAATTGGTTTGAAAGCACAGAGACAGTTGTGAAAGGGTTTGCAAGGAGGACATCAAAGGCAGTAATTTCAGGTTTCCTGTCCACATATGAGTGAATTGAGAAACAGGATGATGGAATAAATGAATAAGTGGCAGGCAGATGGTGTGGAAGGGACCGTTTAAGATTGCTGTGGCATTGGGACTGGTTCTGTACAAGGAGGACAGGTTACAATACGCCTTCCATAGAATCAGGTCTAATGTCACCATAGGAGGATATTGCTTGTGCTGTTGGGGAGAGCGTAAATTAGCTCGGCAGTGTCTTGGGGACAGTGGCAAAGGTTGGAATGTGAGAGGGAATTCAAATGGGAGAAACTCAAAGCTGGTAGGAAGGAAGGTAGTAAGCAATGTTGGAAGGCAGTGCATGAAAAGGTCAGCATAAAATAAGGTCAAAATGAGGAAAAATTTTTAAAATGATGTGGGGATCAAATATAATATTTTCAAGTTTGCTCATGTCTCAAAAATTAATTGGAAATGTAAGTTGTGAGGAGGTTGCAAAGAGGCTATAAGGGGATTTAGACACGCTAAGTGCATGGGCAAGGACATGGCAAATGGAATATAATAGAGAAAATGTAAAGTAAATAGCTTGCTGGTTACTAACTTTGGTAGAAAAAGTAGAAATGTAAAGAATTTCTTAAATGGTGAAAGATTTGGAAGTCCAAAGGGACCAGAGTGTTTTTGTTCATGATTCACGAAACATTAGCATTCAGATGCAGCAAACAATAGCAAAGATACATTGTATGCTGGCCTTTATTACAAGAAGATTTGTGGACAGCAGTAAAGAGGTCTAGCTGGAATTGTGTAGAGGCTTGGTTAGTTTCCACATGGAGTATTACATACAATTTTTGCTTCCTTACCCAAAGAAGAATATATTGGCATTGGCAATATTCAACAAAAGTTCACAGCATCGATTCCTGAATGGTGGATTATCTCGAGAGGAAAGATTGAGGAACCTGGATCTGTATTCTCTCAAATTTAGAAGAATGGGAGCTGATCTCATTGAAACATACAAAATTCTTACAGGACAAAGTGGGTAGATGCAGAAAGCATGTATTTCTTGGCTTTACATAGTCTTGGAATAAGAGGTAGTCCATTTAAGATTGCTATGAGGAGGAATGTCTTCACTCATAGTTTGATTAATCTTTTGATGGCTCCACACCAGAGTACTGTGGAGCTATTGAGTATGTTCAAAATTGACATCAAGAAATTTCTAGATATTAAGACATCGAGGAACTTGGGGATAGTACTGGAGTATGGCATTGAGATGCAAGATCAGCCAAGAAAATTTTAAATGTAAAGCGGGATCAAGGGGTGGAAATGCCCACACTTGCTCCTATTTGCTGTGCTTCTGATGCTGTATCCTTCAGTCCCATATCTATTAATTCTCTCTGTGCCAACTTGGTGGCTCTTACCTTCCAAGGCACTTCCATAGTTTCCCCTACCCCTCCTCCCCCCGAGGCTAACCACTGAGCCACCATGCCACCCTATTCAATAAAGTGCCACATGTTAGGCTACTTAATAAGATAAGAGTCAACAGCAATGTGTTAGCATGCATAGAAGTTTGGGTAAGTAATAGAAGACAGAGAGTTGGGATAAGGGGACCATTTTTCAGATGGCAACCTCAACTGATGAATTGCCACAGTGTTCATGCTGGGGCCACAGTTAGTTACAATACATAATTGACTTAGATGAGCAAAGTGAATGGACTTTAGCCAAATTTTATGACATGGAAAGACATGTCATAAAATAACACAAAGTGTCTGCAGAAAGTTCAGCGAGTGGGCAAAGGTTTGGCAAATAGAATATAATGTGGGACAATGTGAGGTTATGCACTTTGGCAGGAGGAATAGAAGAGCTGAATATTATTTAAGTAGAGAAAGACTGCAGAAACCTGCAGCACAAAGGCATTCCTGAGACCCCATTCATCAATCACACAAACCTAGCATCCAAGTTCAGTGGGTAAAGGCAAATGAACTGTTGGCCTTTATTTCAGAGGGAATAGAGCACCAAAATAGGGAGGTCTTGCTAAAACCATCAAGGCAGTAGTTAAAACTAAAGCTGGAATATGCCAGTTTATCTTTCCTTAGATAAGGAGTTCAAAACTTGAGGGCACCTTATCTAAAGAAAGATAAACTGGCATTGGAGGCAGTCCAGAAAAGGTCACTAGGTTAATCCTGAGTTTGGAAGGATTTTCTTATGACAAAAGGTTGAGTAGGTTAGGCATGTTGTCATTAGAATTCAGAAGAATGAGATATGATCTTATTGAAACATACAAGATTCTTAAGGGGCTTGACAGGGTAGATGTGGGAGAGCTGTTTGCCTTTGTGGGATCAAAGGGCATCATCTTAGAATAAGGACTCGCCCAGCTAGGACAGAAATGAGGAGGATTTACTTTCTCTCAGAGGGTAGTAACTCTGTGGAATTCTTTACCACAGGGATCTGTAGAGGCTTGGTTGTTGAATATATTCAAGGCTAAAATAAACAGATTTTTAATGAAGGGTTATGGGGAAAAGATAGGAAAGTGGAGTTGAGGATTATCAGATCAGCCATTGAATGATGGAGCAGAGTAGTGAATAAAGGGCATGAAAGACAGAAGTGGGATATAATTGAAAAGGTAAGTAGACACAAACGTCTGCATGGGCAATTAAGTTGGCCAGAGATATTAAGGAAGGACAGTGAATCAAAATGTGGCAGTAAATTTGAAGCTTGCGGGGTTGCTAATTGCAGAGGCTGATTGAGAACATAAGTGAGGGGGCTATGAAGTAAAAATAGGCAATGCTACAGCAGGTTTGGCAGCATCTGTGGAAACAGAAACAGAATTAGCATCTCAAATCCAATATGACTCTTCCTCAGAATCTTCTGTTTTGAAGAAAAGTCATATTGAACTTGAAATGTTAACTCAGTTTCTCTCTCCACGAATGCTCTCAAACCAGCTGCCCTTCTCCAGCACTTTTTGCTGTTATTTCTGATTTCCAGACACTGCAGTATTATGCTTTTCTTTTAATGAGCGTGTCTATGAAATGCTTAGACTTGATCATAAGAGGCAATCAAGAGAATTTTAAAGGAGAAGCAAGAGAAGTGAAAGAAACCAGCTTGTTCAACAAATGAGAAGGTGCTGAAGTATTGTAAGCAGACCAAACAGGTGACATGCAGTGAGTTGCAATTCTACCATGACAGGCAGGGGGAGATTCAGTAAGAAGCAAGATGCCATTTGTTAGTATTGGAATGTGAGAGCATGCTGCCAAAAGGTAATCTTATGATATAAAAAATTATTGTCAAGGTTATGGTTTAATTTAAAATTTCCCATTTTACTTTTCCCAAAAAAACAGTCTTAAATTTCACTGGCAGCACCTGCACTGTGCTTGGGACCCAGCAGGTACCTCAGGGCAGTTGTGGCTCTGGACGAGACACATTTTCTCCTTGTGTTCAGATCAAGGTAAGAATGACAAGATCTAAGTTAATCAGATTTGAACTCGTTTCACCTTTATAAAGATCCATTCTTTGAATGCAGGTATTGAAGTACGTATCCCACTCGTTAATATTAACTAAAGTGCTAATTCATTGAGAAAATGTATATTACCACCAGTTAAGAGCATATATTTTCAATCCAACTTTTAATCAGGCATGGACTTTAGGTTATGGCTAGGATTTTGCTTATCAGTACTTCGTTTATTATTTGATGTTTCTTTTTGTTGACTGTATTATTTTAACCTGCTTTCCCAATCTCTTTCTCCTTTCTTTATCCATCTCTCTATGGAATTTCTAGTCTCATGCTTTTTAATTATGTTTCTCATGCCTTTTCCTCTCCCTCATTCTTTGTCTTTCTCTTTTTCTTCAAGCTCAAGTCTTTTAAGTTATAGAGTCATTGAATCATACAGCACGGAAAGAGACCCTTCTGTCCAACTCATTCATGCCGACCAAGTTTCCAAAACTAAACTAGTCCCACTTGCTAGCATTTGGTCAATATCCCTCCACACCTTTCCCATTCATGTACCTGTCCAAATATCTTTTAAGTGTTGTAACTGTATCTGCATCTACCACTTCCTCTGGCAGTTCATTCTACATACAAACCATCCTCTCTGTGAAAAAAGTTGCCCTTCAGGTCCCTTTTAAATCTTTCTCCTCTCACCTTAAAAATATACCCTTTAGGTTTGAACTCCCCTACCCTAGGGAAAAGACGTTTGCTGTTTCCCTTATCTGTGACCCTCATTATTTTATAAACATCTGTATGGTCATCCCTCAACCTCCTGTGCTCTAGTGAAAAAAGTCCCCAGCCAATCCATGTGCTCTAGTGAAAAAAGTTCCCAGCCAATCCAACCTCTCCTTATAACTCAATCCTTCTAGTCCTGGCAACATCTTGATAAATTTTCAGTTTCCTTTTCATTTTAAGCTGCTTTAACGAATGAATTCATGCTAGCTCAGGCAACTTACCACTCAGTGCACTCCTGTTTTTCCATCAGTCCTAGGCACTTTGCCAATCCTTTAATTGCCTCTGCATCCTTGGCTCTGACAGACAATTCCATTTCTAATTTATTTGCCAATTCTATCAGCTTGGCTCTTGTTAATCCCTGTAGAGCCATCAGAGCTACCTCTTTCAACAGCAGGATGCTTGTAGTTGCTTTCAAAGCCATCTTATTTCAGTATGAAAAACCTGGTACCTTGTCTTTTTATAATTTATCAATTACTCTTATTCCATATCCAATCTTTCGTTGGCCCCATTTAAAGATCCCAGATGAGTCACTAAGCTTTTGTTATGACATAAGTGGGAAGAGTCGGCTGATAATTGAATGCAACCATTCTATTAGCCATCAGAAATGCATTTATACCCAATTAACCACTGAGGTGATCACTTTGCTGCTGGCTCACTACTCAGGACAAAAGTCACTTACACCAGTTGTCACTATTAATAGGAAAACAACTGTATTTATTGTAAGCAAACTTATTCTTTAACAAATGGCAGAGAAAACAAGGATCACTCATTTATAATGTGACTTAACCTATCCCCTTTTAATGCCTCAAACACACACATTCACTCACAAATAAGACAGACAAAAGACAAATTGTTTGACACAAATATTATCAAAAATATAGACAGGGAGAAATAATTTCTGTCAGTCAATAGTCCAGAGCACAAGGTGAAGAGTTATCTCTCATGGTTCTTAGATTTTGACAGTGATGTTACCTGCAGAGCAATGACCAGTCTTTGATTAGACAGCTAATTGGATGCACCTAGGTCTTTACTTGTATTAGAATTCTTTATTTTAAGTTTCTGGGTGTGTTTGTCCTTTTCCTTTAACAGAGGGAGAGAGTGGAGACAGATGTCTCCTGTTTATCAGTTCTTGATGTTTCTGGTTGCATTACCCTCACTGTTCTGTAACAACCTGCAGCTGAACCAATCCAGCAGCTGTTGTCAGGCAGATCCTCCTTAACTCCAAGACTCCTTGTCGCACTCAGTCTCAGTAACATTACAATCTAACTGCTCTGAAAGCAACATTAGATAGATACTTCACCAAGATCGAAGTATCCTATCACAGGACAGCAGGTATGTAATTGATATATTTTGCTTGTGGACTTGATATTAATTTAAGCTAAGGTCATAAGTATAGCTGAAAAACTTTACAAAAATCTGATCACTCACAGTTTAAGGGAGTGCATGCAGAGAAAGTGGTAGTACAGAGCTAATGGGCCAAAGGGCCTCATAAGTACTGTATGATTCCATGAATGGGTGACTGCCAGTGAGAAGACGGGGACCAGGCAGGTAGGGAGGGGTTTCTTGAGTGCATCTCACTCAAGGAACCCCTCAACGGTTTTTCACCTTGGGAAAATGGTGAGAGTGATGCTTCCTCTCTGAAGGTCAGACAAGACCATGACAATGTGGGTGGTCCAGCTGCTTATGGGGTAAGAAGTATGGAAGGGCAATAGAGGTAAGGAATTCATGAGTGAGGGGAGTGGACAGGTACTGCTGCATCTGTGAACATGACTCCAGGATGCCATGTTGCCTCCTGGGTATTTGGGTCAAGATGATCACAGAACAGGATATTCTGAAGGGGTTAGGGTTAGGATGAGGATTAGGGTTAACCCTAAAGCATATGGATACTTGCCTTTATTAGCTGAGGCATAGAATACAAGAGCAAGAATGTTATGTTGGAACTGTATAAGATGTTGGTTAGGCCACAATTGGAGTAATGTGTGCAGTTCCAGTCACCACATTATAGGAAAGATGTGATAGAGAGAATTCAGAGGAGATTTATTAGGATGTTGCCTGGGCTGGAGTGTCTGAGATATGAGACAAGGCTGGATAGTCTCTGGCTGTTTTCATTAGAACAGTGAAGGTTGAGAGAGGACCTGATAGAGGTATATCAGATTATGAGAGGCAAAGATATGATGGGTAAGATGGCACTTTTTCCATTATTAAAGAGCTCAACATCCAGAAAGCGTTGGATTCAGGTAAGGGGTAGAAAGGTAAGAAGAGAATTTTTTTTCACTGAGAGGATGGCAGGAGTCTGGAACTCACTACCTGAAAGGGTGCTTGGGTCAAAAGCTCTGAAAATATTTATGTAGCATTTATTTATTTACTTCCATCGGCGTAGCCTCCAGGGCTGAAGACCAAGAGCTGGAAAATGGGCAATGGACAGATATGGTAGGTTAAGTTATTTCCTTCTGTGCTGTTATGTGTTCAAGTCTATTAGTCTACGTGATTTTCAACTTGTAAAACTTGCCTCTCTGTTTTAGCAGTGTTTGACTTCCATTTTGGTTATAGTCCAAAAAGGTGGTCCCTTACAGAATCAAGAAATAGTTGGAGACACTGTTAAAAATCACACAACACCAGGTTATAGTCCAACAGGTTTATTTGGAAGCACTAGCTTTCGGAGCACTGTTCCTTCATCAAGTAATTGTTCTTATTCTCCACAAACCTGTTGGACTATACCTGGTGTTGTGTGATTTTTAACTTTGTACACCCCAGTCCAACACCGGCATCTCCAAATCTTGGAGACATTGGACACTGCAAAGTCCATGGGCCCTGACAGCATTACAGAACTATTACTGAAGACTTTGGTTGCAGAATTAACTAGGGGTCAAACACGGTTGTTTCAGTCCAGCCAAACACTGGCATTTCTGTGGCAATGTGGAAAATTGCTCAGGTATATCCTGTACACAAAAAGCAAGACAAATCTAACCTGGCCAATCACCACCCTGTCAATCTACTCTGGATCTTCAGTAAAGTGATAAAAGGTGTCAGTAAGAGTGCTCAAAAGTCAAGAGTGTGAGGCCAAAGAGCAGCTGTATATTTAGCAAAAAAACTCTTTAAAATGCAAAAGGGAGGCTGGAGTCTATAGCAGTTAATATAAGTGTAGCTGCAGACTCCACCTGACCGTAACAAATTACTGAAGGCCTGCAAGTCTGTGAACCAACCTGACCTATAGTTGTCTGGGTTAGTTGTGTGTAATACCCACTACCCCAAATCCCCAGTGCTAAGGGAGAGTCCTCCATTGGGACGTATGCCTCCAGCAGCTATCAGAATGGAATACCAGGATTTATCCAGATAGCAGATCAAGTTTGTGTGTTTTATTTTGTGAACAGGACATACCAAGACAATCTGCCACATTGCTGGAGTAGAAGGGCTTCTCTAATGGACAATGTAATTTGAGCTAATTAAATGAAAGTGTATGCAGCTTAAAATCAGTAGGTCACACAGCCACTGAGTGGTTCTGCTCATGCCAGTTGGCATGCCAATATATTGGCCTCTGCTTGCAGAGGTACTGCTTCACCGAACCTTAGAGTTCCACACAACGGGGAAAGGCTGTGTTTGTTGACGCTGGGACTGCACATTGGTGTTCACCTTCTCATGGGCAACTAGGGACAGGCAATAAAAGCAGACCCAGCCAGCAAAGCCCACATCCCACAGTGAATAAAAACAAACATTCATTCCCAAGTAGTACAGGTTTTTTTTAACTGATTTCTCCTTTTAGTCGTTCACTCAGAAACAAGGTTCCAGTTGCCTATATAAAAAATGGAAAAAAATTGTGACATGGTGCTTAGAATGTGTATTTTAGAGAGAGAGGCATATTGATGGTTAAATTAGTTAATTGTAATTTTCCTTCCAAAGTAGATCCAGATGCAGCCCCCATAAAAATATGGCACTCCTGAAATATATAGGAACAGACAGGTTAACTCTGCAAGATTCCCTTTCCTAGTCTAAACTGAAGCCTCTTCATGTCACCAGGTCACTTTTCATCTGTCTGATGGTTCCAAGAGGAACGCCATAATAATGGAGAATGAACAAGCTTTGCTAAACTGTCAGCAGGTGAGAACCAATATTCAGAAATCGGTCAAACTGCGAATTGAGAAAAACCAATCAGAAAGTGGAAAGCAAATAGGAAGTTTCTGTGAAACAGTGCTGTCATACAATTCAGTATGAACATTGACATAAAAAGCAGGGTTTAAAATTGTTATGCAGGAAGTAAGTTTGATAAGGGCAGAAAGGAAGATTGATGATTTATGAGTGGTAGAGTTGATGTTGGTCATAGTGCATCGGGGATGCACAGTTTTCCAGTGGAAGCATTGCATATTCCAACAGGAACACAAATGCAGCTTTCTTTTTAAATAGCTTGGAATAGGAATTTCTTTTAACATTATTAAGAACACAATACTGGGAAGAGAACTGATCAAGGACAGAATTTTAACATTCCTTTTTAATTGTTGGCAGCATACTTCGGAAAGTAGGTCCATTGTTTTATTTTAGGAGGTTTTATGGAAAAGCTGAGAAAAATAAGGAATGAGGTGGATGATCAATGTTTCAAATAGAACTAGGGTACTTGGTACCGGAAAGTGTGGCCAAACAATAGGGATTGGACTTCTGTGTGGGGGTTGGATTTGGGAATTTACAAGGAGAAACCAGTTAAAAACCTGTAATACTTGGGAATGAATGTTTGTTTTTATTCATTATGGGATGTGGGCATTGCTGGTTGGGCCAGCATTTCTTGCCTGTCATCCTTAGTTGCCCTTGAGAAGTTGATGGTGAGTTGTCTTTTTAAATCACTACAGTCCATGTGCTATAAGTTGATCCACAATGCCGTTAGGGAGGGAATTCCAGAATTTTGACCCAGTGATAGTGAAGGAATAGTGAAATGTTTCTAAGTCAGGATGGTGAGTGACTTGGAGAGAACTTGCAGATGGTGGTGTTCCCATGTATCTACTGTCCTTGTCCTTCTGGATGGAAGTGGTCATTGGTTTGGATCTTTGGTAAATTTCTGCTGTGCGTCTTATAAATAGTATGTACTACTGTTACTGAGCATCTGTGATGGGTTGAGTGGATGCTTGCTGATGTAGTGCCAACAAATGGGCTCTTTGTCCGGGATGGGCGTCAAGCTTTTTGAGTGTTGTTGGAGTTGAGCCCATCCTGGCAAGTGGGGAATACTCCATCATATTCATGATTTGTGCCTTGTAGATGGTAGATAGGCACTGGAGAGTCAGGAGGTGAATTAGTCACCACAATATTCCTAACCTCTGACCTGGCTCTTGTAGCCACTTTGTTAATGTGGTGATTCCAGTGAGATTCTGGTCAGTAGTCACCCCCAGGATGTAGATAGTAGGGAACTTCAGTAATGGTAACCCCATGATTATCAAGAGGTAGAGGTTAGATTGTCTCATATTGGTGATGGTCAATGCCTGCCATTTGAGTGGCATGCATGTTACTTGTCACTTGTTAGCCCAATTCTGGATATTGTCCAGAACTTGTTACATTTGAACATGGACTGTTTCAGTGTCTGAGGAGCCATGAATGATGCTGAGCATTGTGCAATCATTGGCGAACATCTCCACTTCTGACCTTCTGATGGAGGGAAGGTCATTGATAAAGCAGCTGAAGATGGTTGGGCCCAGGACACTACCCTGAGGAACTCCTGCAGAGATGTCCTGGAGCTGAGATGACTGACTTCTAACAACTACAACAATTTTCCTACACACCAGATATGACTCTAACCAGCTGAGAGTTTGCTCTTGATAACCGTTGATTCCAGTTTTGCCACGGCTCCTTGATGCCACACTCAGTTGAATGCAGCCTTGATGTCAAGGGCAGTCACTCTGACCTCACCTCTGGAATTCAGCTGTTTTATCCATGTTTGAACCAAGACTGTAATGAGGTCCGGAGCGGAATGACCTGAGCGGAATCCGAACTGGGCATTACTGAGCAGGTTATTGCTGAGCAGATGCTGCTTGATAGCACAGTTGATGACACCTTCCATCACTTTACTGATGATCAGGAGTGGACGGATGGAGCAGTAATTGGCTGGGTTGGATTTGTCTTGTTTTTTGTGTACAGGACATACCTTTCCACATTTTCGGGTAGATGCCAGTGTTGTAACTATAATTATTTCTGAAAGAAGGGTCACCGGCACTTAGGGGATACTTGAACACTCTTCACATTTAGTCACCGGAAGAGCTTAGCTAAGGGGGCCATAAGTTCTGAGGCATACCTTTTCAGTAATGTTGTTGGTGTGTTGTCAGCATCTATTGCCTTTGCAGTATCCGGTGTCTCCAACTGTTTCTTGATATCACTTGGAGTGAATCAAATTGGCTGAAATCTGGTATTGTGATGCTGGGCTCAATGGAGGAGGCTGAGATGGATCATTCACTAGGCACTTCTGACTAAAGATTGGTGTGAATGCTTCAGCCTTATCTATTGCAGTGATGTGCTGGGCTCTTCCATCATTGGGGATGGCGATATTTGGAGAGCCTTCTCCTCCAGTGAGTTGTTTAATTGTCCACCACCATTCATGACTGGATGTGGCAGGATTTCAGAACTTAGATCTGATCCATTGATTGTGGAATTTCTTAGCTCTGTCTATCACTTGCTGCTTAATGCTGTTTGGCATACAGATAGTCTTGGTTGGTAGCTTCACCAGGTTGTCACCTCATTTTCAGGTCTGACTGGCGTGGCCTCCTGCACTCTCCATTAAATGTGAAGAGTGTTCAATTGCCAGTGTCAGTGACCTCTCTTGCAGAAATAATTTTTGAATAGAATTCTAAATGGAACAATACCAAATAGTTAAAATTTACAATGCGATGAATTACGTAGAGACTAAAAACTTTTAAGAAGAACATTGAGTTCCCAGTGACCAACTCAATGGATCACACAAGATTTCACTTTATATGACCCTAACTTTCACAAAAACTAAAGTCAACATCAACTAAGTATGACTTAGTAAACAACTAATGTGGTAAACTACAGAAAATATATCCCTCTGTAATTTCATAACACAACTGAAAAACTTATGCTGTGTTTTTGCATTACACCATACTCTCTGTAGAATTGTGCTTTTTATGGGAACCAGTCCAAAGTTACTCCTAGCTTTCAAAAGACTGACTTGTCCCTGTTTTGCTGAGTCATGATGTTGAGTGTCCAGCAGACGTTGTTTCCTTTGGTCCTCTGAGAATCTCCAAATCAGCCTCTTACAGCCAGGTTCAGACCTTTCCTGGTTATATCAGATAGTACTATCCAGTGCTTTAAAAATTCAACAGGTCTGGACTCTGACCAGAGACTAAACTCCCTCCAGCATTCGCTCTGGTGACGAACAGAGAACAGTTTTCTCCCTTCTATTCACATAAGCAGTTGTTTCCTTGTCCTTCCCACTGGAATATTTTCTCTCTTTGTCCAAGGTCCCTTTTCTGTCCAGGTAAGAAAGCTGGCACTTCAATTTCAATAGGACATGCCCCTGAGCTCCCAAATACCACGACAATTAGGTCACATAGGCTTATCATTGAGCAAATCCCATAGGAGAGCAAATGTCATTACTCCATTTTGCCTTGAGTTTAAAACAGAGATTTTATAAAACTGAACATTTGGAACAAGAGGTACAAACCTACGTAAATAATTGGTGATGTAGATCTGATATTTACAACTTGAAGTAACAATAGCCGATTCTTATTAGAGTATCTAATTTCTTTAGTGCTCTTTTACTTTTGGTCGTCATGGGGTTTTTGCTGATCGTTTAGTGAACTGTCAAGGCTGGCATGAAGACTACAATAGACCTGCTTGTGTAATGAAATATCTTCGTCATTTTGGGCAGGTAAAGTTTGTTCAACAAATTTTGGTTAAAGTTAATTATTATATGCTTGAATCTAGTCATTTCTTCCTGAATAGAATTTGTGCACCATTGACTTTAAGACCATTAGACCATAAGAAATAGGAGTGGAAGTAAGGCCATTTGGCCCATCAAGTCCACTCTGCCATTCAATCATGGCTGATGGGCATATCAATGCCACTTACCCACACTCTCCTCCGTATCCCATAATTCCTTGCAACATTAAGAATTTATCAATCTGTGCCTTGAAGACATTTAACATCCCAGCCTCCACTGCACTCCGTGGCAGTGAATTCCACAGGCCCACCACTTTTTAGCATATCTACATTTTACCTGGTACTTGCAGTTTGTATTAATGAATGTTTGGGTGTTGATTAGCACAGTTGGCTGGATAGGATCATAGAGATGTACAGCATGGAAGCAGACCCGTCGGTCCAACCCGTCCATGCCGACCAGATATCCCTAACCAATCTAGTCCCACCTTCCAGCACCCGGCCCATATCCCTCCAAACCCTTCCTATTCATATACCCATCTAAATGCCTCTTAAATGTTGCAATTGTACCAACCTCCACCACATCCTCTGGCAGCTCATTCCATACACGTACCACCCTCTGTGTGAAAACGTTGCCCCGTAGGTCTCTTTTATATCATTCCCCTCTCACCC
>NC_057727.1:33364940-33385346 GCF_004010195.1 Chiloscyllium plagiosum | reverse complement strand
CATTCAAATCATTTATGTAAATGACAAAAAGTAGAGGGCCCAGCACCGATCCTTGTGGCACTCCACTGGTCACAGGCCTCCAGTCTGAAAAACAACCCTCCACCACCACCCTCTGTCTTCTACCTTTGAGCCAGTTCTGTATCCAAATGGCTAGTTCTCCCTGTATTCCATGAGATCTAACCTTGCTAATCAGTCTCCCATGGGGAACCTTGTTGAACGCCTTACTGAAGTCCATATAGATCACATCTACTGCTCTGCCCTCATCATCTTTGGATTACAGTGCAGAGTTAACACTGATAACACAGGTTTAATTCCTGCACCAGGTGAGGTTACCATGAAGGTTTTTCTTTCTCAACCTCACCTAATGCATCGTGACTCTCAGGTTAAACCACTGCCAGTCAATACTCTCTAATGAGACAGCAGCCCAGTGGTCTGCTAGGACTATGTTATGGACATTAATTTATTAATTGCCTTCATTTTTGAGGTTGGAGTTTTGCAGTACTGCCCTGTGGGACCATAATTTACAGATTCTTGATCTTACGTCATTTTTATTATCTAAAGGAAAATCATCTTCTTTTCACTTAAGCAATGGAGAGTCCCACTATAGTCGAATTGCCCTGTTTTACTGGCCTTTAACCTTGGATCATGATTTGAACACTCTCTCTCTGTCAGGTCTTGCTGATGTTGTACTAGAATTTTAAATGATGAATGTCCACTTTCTTAAGGAGAAAAGGCATACCAGAGTTAGTTTCACAAAGAGTCACAGAATGGCTCTAATATAGCTACTACTACTCTGAGTAAAGGAACTACCTCTGACATCTGTCCTATATCTATCACCCTTCAATTTAAAGCTATGCCCCCTCGCACTAGCCATCACCATCTGAGGAAAAAGTCTCTCACTGTCCACCCAATCTAACCCTCTGATTATCTTATATGTCTCAATTAAGTCACCTCTCAACCTTTTCTCTCAAATGAAAACAGCCTCAGGTTCCTCAGCCTTTTCCTCATAAGACCTTCCCTCCATACCAGACAACATCCTAGTAAATCTCCTCTGAACCCTTTCCAAACCATCCACATCCTTCCTATAATGTGGTGACCAGAACTGTACGCAATACTCCAAGTGTGGCTGCACCAGAGTTTTGTAAAGCTGCAGCATGTCCTCATGGCTCTGATATGCAATCCATCTACCAATAAAAACTAACACACTGTATGTCTTCTTAACAACCTTATGAACCTGTGTGGCAATTTCAGGGATCTTTATACATGGACACCGAGATCTCTCTGCCCATCCACACTATCAAAAATCTTACCATTAGCCCAGTACTATGCATTCCTGTTACTCCGACCAAAGTGAATCACCTCACACTTTTCCACATTAAACTCCATTTGCCGCCTCTCAGCCCAGCTTTGCAGCTTATCTATATCTCTCTGTAACCTGCAACATCCTTCAGCATTATCCACAACTCCACCGACCTTCATGTCATCCGTAAATTTACTAACCGTCATTAGGTCACTTATAAAAATGACAAACATCAGTGGACCCAAAACAGTTCCTTGCAGTACTCTACTAGTAACTGAACTCCAGGATGAGCATTTGCCATCAACCACTACCCTCTGTCTTCTTTCAGTTAGCCAATTTCTGATCCAAACCGCTAAATCACCCTCACCTTATCAAACGCCTTACTGAAATCCATATATACCACATCAATCGCTTTACCCTCATCCACCTGTTTGGTCACCTTCTCAAAGAACTCAATAAGGTTAGTGAGGCATGACCTACCCTTCACTGAACTGTATTGACTATCCCTAATCAACTTATTCCCCTCTAAATGATTATAAATCCTATCTCTTATAACCTTTTCCAATACTTTATCCACAATCAAACTATGGCTCACTGGTCTATAATTACCAGGGTTGTCTCTACTTCCCTTCTTGAACAAAGAACAACATTTGCTTTCCTCCAGTCTTCTGGCACTATTCCTGTAGACAATGATGACACAAAGATCAAAGCCAAAGGCTCTGCAATCCCCTCCCTGGTTTCTCAGAGAATCCTAGGATAAATCCCATCCGGCCCAGCGGACCTGTCTATCTTCATACTGATACAGGTAGGAGTGAGGTGAAAAGTGGGAAAGCTGGCACTGGGGGAATGAGGTGAAGAGTGGAAGAGCTGGCACTGGAGGGTGAGGAGTGAAGAGTGGGAGAGCTGTCACTGGGGGGACTGAGGTGCAGAGTGGGAAAAGGGGCACTGGGAGGAGTGAGGTGAAGAGTAGGAGAGCTGGCACTGGGGGGAGCGATCACACTTCCTCTTTGTGAACCTTAATCCCATCTAGCCTAGTAGCCTGTATTTCCGTATTCTCCTCGACAAAATTGTCTTTTTCCAGTGTGAATACTGACAAAAATATTCACTTAGCACTTCCCCTGTCTCCTCAGACTCCACACACAGCTTCCCACTATTGTCCTTGATTGGGCCTAATCTTACTCTAGTCATTCTTCTATTCCTGATGTACCTGTATAGAAAGTTTTAGGGTTTTCCTTGACCCTATCTGTCAACGACTTTTCTTGTCCCCTGCTGGCTCTTCTTAGCTCTCTCTTTAGGTCTTTCCTGGCTTACCTGGAACTCTCAAGCACCATAACTGAGCCTTCATGTCTCATCCTTACATAAACCTTCTTCCTCTTGACAAGAGATTCAATTTCTTTAGAAAACCATGGCTCCCTCATTCGACCACTTCTTCCCTGCCTGATAGGTACATACTTATCAAGGACATGCAGCAGCTGTTCCTTGAATAAGCTCCACATTTCAGTTGTGCCCATCCCCTGTAGTTTCTTTCCCTATCTTGTGCATCCTAACTCTTGCCTAATCACATCATAATTGACTTTCCTCCAGCAGTAACTCTTGTCCTGCACTATATACCTATCTCTTTCCATTGCTAAAATAAACATAACCGAACTGTGGTCTCTATCACCAAAGTGCTCACCCACCTCCAAATCTAACACCTGGCCAGGTTCATTACCCAGTACCAAATTTAATGTGGCCTCTCCCCTTGTTGGCTTGTCTACATACAGTGTCAGGAAACCATCCTGCACACATTGGACAAAAATGGACCCATCTATAGTACTCAAACTATCAGCTTTCCAGTCAATATTTGGAAAGATAAAGACCCTTTAACAATTACCCTGTTACTCTCGTTTCTATCCAGAATTATCTTTGCTATCCTTTTCTCTACGTCACTTGAACTACTCAGAGGCCTGTAGAAAACTGCCAACAGGGTGACCTTCCCTTTCCTGTTTCTAACCTCAGCCCATACTACCTCAGTAGACAAGTTCTCAAACATCCTTTCTGCCACCGTAATACTGTCCTTGACTAACAATGCCACACCTCCCCCTCTTTTACCATCTTCTCTGTTCTTACTGAAACATCTAAATCCTAGAACCTGCAACAACCATTCCTGTTCCTGCTCTATCCATGCCTCCGAAATGGCCATTACATCAAAGTCCCAGGTACCAACCCATGCTGCAAGTTCAACCACCTTATTCTGGATGCTCCGAGTGTTGAAGTAGACACACTTCAAATTACCTTTCTGCTTGCCGGTGAACTCTTGCCACCTTGAAACCTCATTTCTGACCTCACTGCTCTCAACCTCCTGGACAATGGAACTACAATTTACGTTTCCGTCTCTTTGCTGAATTAGTTTGAACCCTCCAGAAGGGCATTAGCAAATCTCCCCCCGACCCTCCCTCCCCAGGATATTGGTACTCCTCTGGTTCAGCTGTAGATCATCTGTTTGTAGAGGTCCCACCTACCCCAGAATGAGCTTCAATTATCCAGGTAGCCGAAACCCTACCTCCTGCACCATCCCTGTAGCCACATGTGCAACTCCTCTCACTCCCTATTCCTCGCCTCTTTAGCACATGGCAGGGGCAACAAAGCAGGGATAACAACTCTGTTTGTTCTCGCTCTAAGTTTCCACCCTTGCTCTCTGAATGTCTACCTTAAATTTCCATCCCTTTTCCTACCTATGTCATTAGTACCTATGTGGACCACGGCTTTGGGCTGCTCCCCCTCCCCCTCAAGGATTCTAAAAACATGATCCGAGACATCACGAACCCTGGTACCTGGGAGGCAATACACCAACCGTGAGTCTCTCTCGTTCCCATAGAACCTCCTATCTGTCCCTCTAACAATGCAATCCCCAGTGACTAATTCTCTGCTCTTCTCCCTGCTTCCCTTCTGAGCAACAGGGGAAAACTCTGTGCCAGAACCCTGTGCCCCATGGCTTACCATTGGTAAGTTGACCTCCCCAACAGTGGTAAAGAAGCTATACTTATTATTGAGGGGAATGGCCACAGGGGTTCCCTGCACTGCCTGCCAGTTCTCTTTCCATCCCCTGACTGTAACCAATCTGCCTCTTTATTACATCTGAGGAGTGACTACCTCCCTGTAACGCCTCTCAATAACCCCTGCTGCCTCCCGAATGATCCAAAGTTTATCCAGATCCAGCTCCAGTTCCCTAACGTGGTTTTCGAGGAGCTGGAGTTGAGTGCAGTTCCCGCAGATGTAGTCGGCAGGGACACTAGTGGTGACCCTTACCTCTCACATTCTGCAGGAGGAACATTCAACTGCCCTAACCGCCATTCCCACTATTCTAAATTCCCAAAGAGACTGTAGAAAAAGAAAAAATAAAATCTAGTAACCTTGCCAATCTGGCGCACCGAACCTTTTTTTTGATTAGAGGAGGAGAATGGATGGGAGACACCTTGTAAGTAGTGTTTCGGTTAACGCAACCACCCAAATATATTACTTCACTTACTCAGCAGTCCTGTGTCCACTCCTGCTCAGCGAGCGTTCTGCCTATTCACGAGGTGAGTTTTAAAATCAACAATTCCCATCAGCCCCCTGGTCGATGCTCCTGCTCTTCCTGCTGCTGAAACAAAAATGGAGGGCCCCACCTCCCCAACAGTGGTAAAGAAGCTATAATTATTATTGAGGGGAATGGCCACAGGGGTTCCCTGCACTGCCTGCCGGTTCTCTTTCCATCCCCTGACTGTAACCAAGCTGCCTCTTTATTACATCTGAGGAGTGACTACCTCCCTGTAACGCCTCTCAATAACCCCCGCTGCCTCCCGAATAATCCAAAGTTTATCCAGATCCAGCTCCAGTTCCCTAACGTGGTTTTCGAGGAGCTGGAGTTGAGTGCAGTTCCCGCAGATGTATTCGGCAGGGACACTAGTGGTGACCCTTACCTCTCACATTCTGCAGGAGGAACATTCAACTGCCCTAACCGCCATTCCCACTATTCTAAATTCCCAAAGAGACTGTAGAAAAAGAAAAAATAAAATCTAGTAACCTTGCCAATTTGGCGCACCAAACCTTTTTTTTTGATTAGAGGAGGAGAATGGATGGGAGACACCTTGTAAGTAGTGTTTCGGTTAACGCAACCACCCAAATATATTACTTCACTTACTCAGCAGTCCTGTGTCCACTCCTGCTCAGCGAGCGTTCTGCCTATTCATGAGGTGAGTTTTAAAATCAACAATTCACCTTCCCATCAGCCCCCTGGTCGATGCTCCTACTCTTCCTGCTGCTGAAACAAAAATGGAGGGCCCCGACACTCGAGGTAAGTTTGTTAAATCAGTGATTCACCTTCCCATCAGCCCGCTGGTCAACGCTCCCATTCTTCCTGCTGCTGAAACAAAAATGTTGGCAATATATGTGTCATGAAATTAAGAATTTAAATTGAAGATGACCTGTATTGCAGCCAAAGTTGTTCCTGTTTATAAGCTTGTTTTTAAAAAAAATTTGAATTTGACTCTTTTCCTATTTTTCGGGTATAACTGCAAACATACACCCTTTGGGATGGTTTACCGGCAGCATTTGTAATTTCCTAGAGTCTATGCTGAAACTGAGCCAGAAGTTAAGAATTTAATTTTTTGTTTGATACACTGTAATCTCAGCTATCTTTTGATTAGTGCTGTCTGTATTGTTCCTTTCTAGATTAATACCACCTTCCCATGTTTCTACAATCCATTCAAGCCTCATGAAGTGATCAGGGAAAAGCAGGTAGGCTGGCCAGGAAAACCCCAGCACGCAGAAATGATGTGTTTTTTTTTCCCCCAAAATCAAACACAGAAAAATTCCCAACTTATTTTCAGCACTACAGTGAATAATATGACATTTCAGAGATCAATCTTTCACTCTATCACAGATGTTGGGGAAATGCAACTATTCTTTAGTTTGAGAAGTCAAAGGGACACATATTTTTGTTGCTATGCAAGCAGAGACTCTGGCCAAGGAAACAGTAAAACAATAGAGGGAAACAACAGAGGAAATGATGTAAGAATGAAAGGAAATTAATGTTGGCAACGACCTCAGTAAAGCAATATACCAGCTTTCAAAATAAACTGCAGTGACAATCGAATATTACAGATACAGGTTATATACATTTAACTACAATTTTAAAAAATGAGTTTGTTTTGGCAAAAGTTTAGATTTATTTCAAATTGTGCAATGAGAAGATTAGTTTTTATAAGCAAATCATGAAAAGATTAGTTTTCAGAAACAAGTGCTGTATATTTGACACAAGTCTGTGCAAATGAATATAGGTAGATAGTACACAGCAATGCACGAAGAATTCCTGCACAAATAAAGCAGAATTAATAATAACTATGGCTCGAACATTCAATTATTGTATATAGCAGTTTTCTTAATGTCCCTTTTTTGGTGTTATACATTGTTAACAATTTGGATTTTCCAGCTGACATGGGGAATGGCAGTGAATTCTCTTCTGTGGCCATTGCTGGGCTTTTTCGGGTATGGAGCTGCAGGTGTCTTTGTTCTATTTGACTGCAGGAAACGAAGGTAAAACAAAAAATGACATTGTTCTTTATTTGTTGTGCAATTTCTGCAATACTGGATTAGGCACAGAATCATTGGTTTATAATAGATCTTTTAATAGGAACTGGGTTTTTTTTGATACCCTGAAGATAAAGCAGCATGGCAAACAGTCATTCATGGTTGTCCTTGATAGTGCTTGATATCACGTACGGCCATTTTTACAAGGATTCTGAGAACTTAATCCATATTTCATAATATTTGCTCACTAGAATTTGGATTTGTGCATTTTCAGTCACTTGTCTTGTTTCTGAATATAACTGGGTTAACTCTGAGTACCAGCTATCTGTACTGGAAATGGTTCTTTAAGTGCAAAGATGTTTTCACTACGTTGAATACATATGGAAAATTAACGTAGATGTTTGGGAACAGCTTGGTCAGGTGTACAGTAGGTCAGGCAGCATCCTAGAAGCAGAAAAATAGATGTTTTGGGCAAATGCCCTTCATCAGGAATGAGGCTGGGAGCCTTGGGGATGGAGGGATAAATGGGAGGGGGGTGGGGCTGGGGGGAAGGTAGTTGAGAGTGTGATAGGTGGATGGAGGTGGAGGTAATGGTGATAGGTTGGAGGGGAGGGTGGAGCAAATAGGTGGGAAGGAAGATGTACAGGTCGAGTCTGCTTCAGGACGTGGCTGAAGAGTTTAAGGGCAGAGGAGATGACCTGGGGGCTGCAGTAAGAGAGAGAGAGACTCACTGAGCACTTTGTAGAGTGAGGAGGAGAACTTCTTCAAGGTAGGCATCCTTGGAAGACGATTCGCAGTGAGGTTAAAATTATCTAGGCGAAAGTGAGAACTGCAGATGCTCCTATCTCCAATATTCTGCAGTCCTCACTTTCACAGTAGGTCAGATCCATTCAGTTACAATTGCAAAGACAATGATGTACTATGTATAGCTTATGGTGGACATGGTTGGGCCAGTTTCTCAATTCAGGATTTTTGGCACCAATCCAACATCTACTGCAACATAGGTTAAAAGCAGAGGTTGTAATGGCCATGAGCTGAGTTTGACACCCAATTAGTTTGGCACCAGGTTCGGGGCTAGAGACAAGGACTTGTGACAGACGATGATTCTATAAAGTGAACAGGAATGGAACTGTCAGAGTTAGACTATTGAAAGGGACAGAATGAGCAGAATATTGAAGCTTTGGGAATGGGCTTGCCACTGTATTCAAATGATGGCACCTTTGTACCGTAGCATGGGCACCCTAGTTTGACTATCCTTTCTATCGAAGAGTTTTCATCAATAACCACGATCAGTAATGACTCCCTCAACTGGGTTGGGAGTGTGGGGGAGGAAGTGTGGCATGGTGGTTCAGTGGTTAGCACTGCTGCCTCACAGCACCAGGGATCCGGGTTCAATTCCAGCCTCAGGCAACTGTCTGTGTGGAGTTTGCACATTCTTCCTGTGTCTGAGTAGCTTCTTCCGGGTGCTCCAGTTTACCCCCACAGTCCAAAGATGTCAGGTTAGATGAATTGGCCATGCTAAATTGCCCATAGTGTCCAGGGATGTGTAATTTAGGGGTAAAATGTACAGTAATAGGGAAGAGGAATGGGTTTGGTTGGTCCAAAAGGCCTGTTTCCACACTGTAGGGATTCTATGATTCTATGAACTGTGCTCCTGATGGGTTTGCAGCAATGGGCCTAGAATGGGTCATACATTTTGTTAGTATTGAAATTTTAATTTTCTTCCTCTCCAACCTGATAGTAAATTCTTCTGAGTTTAACTTGAAGCATGTGAGTAGGCAACTCCTCTCATCCCTGCCCTCCTGTTAAAAATTAAGGTGTGTCTTGGGACATTGGAAGATTGGCATACTATCTGATGTAATATTTTCAGTGGACATTGCACTGATCATTACTAGCCCACAATGTCTCTACATTTCTCTCTTTCCCCAGGGACTGCTTGGAATCCTGAATTTCTTCTCCGATCAGCTTCCCAATCATTTCCCATTCATCATGTTCTCCAGAGCCAGGTTGAACATGTTCTCACCTTGAACAACATTGCCTTTAACTGACTCACCTATTCTAGTAACAATGCCATTATGAAGCCTATGTGCCCGTGAGCTCCATCCATCTTGATGTAGGAAATGCTGAATGCTGTTTGTTCCAATGATACTTGTATTTCCTTCTTGGTCTGTTTTTCTATTGCTTGGACGACTGCATCAGTTCTGCTTCCTGCTTTCATGCTGATGTAGAAATTCTCATTACACATTCCATCCCTATCAATGATCTATCTCTGATATTCTTGAGCTTCTCTCTCTTTATCCCTGTTGATGGATTTTCCACTGACATCTACTCTTCTTCTTTAAGGGCAAGCCTCTACAACTTAGATGATCATGGCTCCCAAAAGTCCAGTTTTCAATAATGCCCAATATTTTAGTGTTGTTCTCAAATTTTTATACTTATTCTGCTTTGTACTCCTCAGTGTATTTCCTACTTAGTCTCCCTTTCGCAACTCTCAATTTTACTGCTTACTACCAGATGTTCCAGTTTTCACCTCCTAAATATGTGTCCATCTTTACAAACTCACTAATTAGTACAACTCTGAGTTTCCTTCCCCCATCCCTTTACACTATTTCTTCCTGTAAGAACTCCATTCCTTTATCTGAATTTGCCTTTGTTCGCTCTGCAGATGCCACTTGTAACACCAGAGCTTCTGAAAAATTTTTCATTACTCCCTAGTGAATTGCCCTCCAATTTTATGGATGTGTTTCTCATTAGCTGTGTTCTTTGTCTTTTGTTTTCACCACTCTCCTTACAGTGATAATAGAATGATAGAGGCATAGAGTAATAGCCCAAGGAAACAGGCCCTTCAGCCCAAACTGGTCCATGCTGACCATGGTGCCCACTCATCTAGTTCCAATTGCCCACATTTGGTCCATATCCCCTCTAAACCCTTCTCACCCATGTACCTGCTATTGTATCTGCCTTAACTACTTTCTCTGGCAGCCCATTCCACTCTCTGTGTGAAAAGGTTGCCCCATGGATCCTTCTTAAATCTTTCCCCTCTCACCTTAAACCAAAGGCGTCTAGTTTTTGATTCCCTATCCCTGGGACAAAGACTATATGCATTCCCCTATCTATGCCCTTCATGATTCTATACACCACAATAAAGTCACCTTCATTCTTCTACATTCCAAGGAATGAAGCCCTACCCTGGCCAACCTCTCCCTATAACTCAGGCCTATTAGCCCTGGCAACATCCTCATACGACTTCTTTGTACTCCTTCCAGGTTAACTATGTCTTTCCTATGACAGGGTGACCAAAACTGTACACAATACTTCAACTGTGGCCTCATTGATGACTTATACGACTTTAATCTAACATCCCAACTGCTATACTCAATGCCTCAATCAATGAAGGTCAGCATGCTAAATACCTTCACCACCCTGTCTACCTGTGACACCTTTCAAAGAACTATATACATGTACTCCTCGATGCCTCTATTCCACAACACATCTCAGAACCTTGCCATTTACTGTATAAGTTCTACATTGGTTTGACTTTTCAAAGTACAACACATCACACTTATCTGTATTGAATTGCATTTGCCAATTCTCAGCCTACTTCTCCATTTGATTAAGATCCCTCTGTAATTTTTGATAACCTTCCTTGCTATCAACAAAACCTGCTATTTTATATCATCCGCAAACTTACTAATCATGCCTTGTACATTCACATCCAGATCATTTATGGAAATGACAAATAACAAAGGTCCCAGCACCAACCCTTGTGGCACACCACTAGTCACGGGTCTCCAGTCTGAGAAACAGCCTTCAACCATCACCCCCTGCTTCCTACCATTGAGCCAATTTTGAATCCAATTAGCTATCTCTCCTTGGATCCCATGTGACCCAACCTTCATGACTAGCCTGCCATATGGGACCTTGTGTTTCTTTTATCCATATTCTCGAACTCAACAGCTCCCACATTTGCCATATAATTCTCAGCCATTTTTACCATCTCCACATGATCCCATTCTCAAACATGTGTTTCCCTTATTTTTATTCTTATAATTCCTGTACTCCTTTTGTAATAAAAGACAAAGTGTCATTTGTTTTCTTAATTGTTCACTATGGTTGCAAGCAGGCTTCCTGTGTTCTTTGATTACATTCAAGTCCCTCTGAATGTAACAACATTCCCATTGGAAAAAAAAAATTGGCTTTTCTATTCTAATGACCAAAGCAAATAACCCCACACTTCCCAATTATATTTTATGTGCACCTTGTTTTCCAGTCACATAATGTGACTGTAGCTTCTGTGTCCTCATCACAGCTTCCATTCCCATTTAGCTTGTATCATTAGCAAACTTCCTCCCACAACACTGTCCAAAGCCACAACCTTATTTTTGGGTGAAACTCCAACTTACAAGCACTTAGGCCAATCTTCTAATGTAGTACAATTAGGGTATTGTGTGCAATTCTGAAATGCACATTATAGGTACAGTGTGAGTGGATTGGAGAGGATGCAGAGGAGATTTACCAGGATGTTGCTCGGGCTAGGGAGTTTCAGTTATGAAGAGGGATTGGACTGATTGGGATTAATCTCTTTGGAGCAGAGGAGATTAAGAAGGCATCTGATTAAATTGCATGAAATTATGAGGGCAAAGATAGCTGGTCAGAAAGGAAATTTTCCCTTTGATAGTGGGATCAATGTCTGGGGGGCAGGAGGTTTAGAGGGGATGTGAGGAAACAGTTTTTTTCACCCAGAGGATGGTGGGAATCTGGAACTCACTGCCCATAAACGTAATAGAGACAGAAGCCTTATTAACATTTAAGAAGTATTTAGATATGCATTTAAGAAGCTGAGGCATATGAAGCTATGGGCCAATTGCTGGGAAATGGGATTAGATTAGTTAGGTAGGTTTTTGTTTTACCAGCACAAGCTTGATGGGCTGAAGGATCATATCTATGCTATAGACCCCTGTGACTCTATGGATGTGCACACTTGGACGTGCCTCCTTTCAGATGCAATATTAATCCAGTCTGTCTGCTCTCCCAAGCAGAAGAATTATCCATAGTGTAATATTATCCATAGTGCAAATAGTCCAATATTGATCCTTTAACAAGCATCACTAAAACAGATATTGAAACGTTGTCACTTTGCTGTTTATGGAAGTTTGCTGTACGCTGATGAGCTTCTTGTATTAAAAATAGTGGCATAGTACTTTTTTAGCTATATTTGCTTTAGGTCCTACTGAAGTTATGAAACACACAATATGAATGTTTTTCTTCTTTTTCATTTCAAACTGGCATTAAAGAGACTAAATGCAGATTAGCTGACTGATTTGTTTAACACTTCCTTTATTCCGAGAGTTACTTTAAGGTGTAACACTTCCCTGCTTCCTCTTTGTCCTATTTTTCTGTTTCACTTTAACTACTGTTCTTTCAACATAAAATGTTAATATGCCTGTAGACGCTGACTGACTGGAGTGTTTACAGCATTTTCTGTATTGGTTTCAAGGATGTCAGTGCAGTTTTAGATGTTTAATTTTTAATAACTGCATTTCCAAATCAATTTCTTGACAAATCTGAAACTATTCTGTTATATTCGTAGAAAGTAAAGATAATCAGTTTATACATACTACTTACGGAAATGTTTCCAATTAAAATCAGTACTTCTCTAACACAAGTGATGGAGGTATTGATTAATAGTAAGTTTGTCATCTTTCTTAGAAAACTGAATACTCTCTTGGAGAATCAGGCTGCTAAAACTGAAAAAGAAAAGGAGCCAATGAAGAGGCGTAGAAGAGGGAGCAAAATAGCCTGTCGTCACGGCAACCATTTTACCAGCTACCCGACTATGATCAGTGGTTCCCTCAGGTTAGTCTTGCAACAAATTTCAGAGCATGGAGTATCCACTTCCTCCACTTTTTTACTACTCCAGACCTTGCACAGTACCCAAATGGATATAGGATCCAATGCTTGAAAGACACTGCTTTTACCCAGTTGTAAATGTTCTGAGCAAAATATGTTTAATCCAAAGATAAATGTTCATGTCTTACTGATAGTAAGATTGTGGACTTTTAGCAAAAAAGCTACTTTCAGGAACTCTCTAGAACTCAGGTTCACTGGTTAAATATTAGAGGTCACCCATTTCAGAAAGATATAAAACTTGTTTCTCACTGAAGTGTATGACTCTTTGGAACTCTCTTCCTCAAAGATTGATGAAAATAGAGTCATAGAGACATACAGCACAGAACAGACCCTTCAGTCCAATTCGTTCATGCCAGCCAGATATCCTAAATTAATCTAATCCCATTTGCCAACATTTAGCCCATATCGTTCTAAATCCTTCCTATTCATATACCCACCCAGATGCCTTTTAAATGCTGTAATTGTACCCACCTCCACCACTTCATCTGGTAGCTCATTCTATACATGCATCATCCTTTGTGTGAAAACGTTTCCCCTTAGATCCCTTTTAAACCTTTCCCCTCTCACCCTAAACCTATGCCCTCTCGTTTTGGAGTCCCCCATCACGGGAAAAGATCTTATCTATTTACCCTATCCACGCCCTCATGATTTTATAAACCTCTGTAAGGTCACCCCAGTGGTGAATATTTTATGGCAGCAGCAGATAGATTCTTGATCAAAGGTGCTGAGTGGTCTACTTCTGCTCCTACTTCATAAGTATTGTATGAAACTGATCAGGGATCTTTAATCTGCACAGATTTTCCAAAACTGTATCCTGTCCTCATAATGGTACGGTCTATGTTAATTTCCATGGATCCACATCCTTTGAAACAACTTTGTAAATATATCAAATTATTTGCCCTTTTTGACATTAATCCCCCCTCCACCTCTATGTCACCATCTGAGGGAGTAGTATAGCAGAATTCCAAAAAGCATTATTTAACACCGATCTTAAAAGAAGCAATTTCTGCAATTTAAATGCTTTACATAGAAACTATCACTGAGAAAATTAGACAGATGTTGGTAGAATCAGGTTTGTTGGTCTTTCCTTATCAAATAGTACTGCAGAATTTTATTTCAACTTAAGTTTTATTCTGTCAAATTTGTATAGTTTCATCTGACCAAGTGTATGCTCACACAATAATCCACACGTAGTACTAGCAGTATATGAAACATCGTATTGTATAGATGATTTTAAAATATAATGGTCCTTAACTTTATTTTTAAACAGCAAATATCATGCCCAAGCATGAAATGCTGTTGCTGGAATATCTATTATCCTATTGGATCAAAATTTCCACTAACCTTAAGCCCTGTTAATTTTGTACTCTTGTCCTGTAGTTGCCCAATCGCAGTTTAATTACCCACTTATGGCTGCACCATGCTTCCTATTTTAGACATCTGGATTCAATTTCCTCCACTTAATCTTTTCCTCAGTGAAAACAAGTTCAACCCTAAGTCTATCTTTTATAACTCTGTTCCAAATCCCGGGAAAATCCATTATAGTTGTTTGAACTGTCTCTTCTCAGTCAGTTTCATTCTGGTAGTTGGATACATACCCAATAACTTGATAAATCAGGTTCTCGATCATGTTACCTTTCATAGCAACACTGACAGCGGTGATTGTACAGCATTGTAAATTAAACTATGTTTCTGGTTTGGGGATTCAGAGACCACCTGAAGGGATGGATGGTCATAGTTTCTCTGAAAGCAAAATTATACATTGTGGTATTTAAATGATTTCTCTGGTCATTGGCAGTTTGTCTGTATAAGCCCCCTTTTTAGTTACTATCTGTATATTCATTCCCTAGCTATTAGAGTAGCCAGAAGCAAAATAAGAAATGCTCAGGAAACCAGGCTGATTAAATATTTTCATTGTGCAGTTGTTTCTGTGTTTTTCTACTGTGATAAATTCCATCCCACTATATAAACATACAGGTTCCCATATAGCGGAAGCCTTGAACTAATGTTGAAAATTGCTTCCTGAAATATTCAGCGGAGTAGATAGGATTTCTAATCTAGTAAAATTACATAAAGGCTAAAATAGACTTCAATCACTAATGTAGGTATTAATGAAGGATGTGATGGCCAATATCAAATGAGAAAATAAAGAATGGATGCAAATTTTAAAAAAGGTTAGAATGAATATTCCAAAGGAGGGATCTGGCCATCTGAAGGATGTGCAATAAAGATAGAGGAGTGAGGTCAGAGAATGTAGTGGATACTGGCATCAGAAAAACATAAAATCTGGGCTGTTGTGTAGGGTGGTAGATGTTGGGAGGAGTGAGGCATTAATTGAAATGTGCTGAGTGGTTTAGAATGCTATAATAGTGGAGAATGAATAAAGATTTAAATATTTGTTGTTCTTCATTGTGTCCAACACCTACACACAAACGACATGAGTGCCAGGAGAAAAGAGAGAAAAAAAGAATATGAATGACAAACATCCTGTTAACTCTGAGAGCTGCCTCTGAGGGAGCTGGATCAGTGTGATTGAAGGACTCTGTTCTTTTTCTCCTGTATTAAAGAGGAGAGGAGACTGATTCTGTTGGTGTCTTCTGTTGAGGAGGAGTTTATTTTGAAGTTTTTGTTTCTTCTTTATTGTTTATTGTGATTGTTTGTTTTCTAGGTTTTTTTGCAAAAAGAGAAAGAAAAAAATAACTATAATAGTGGAGAAGGACTTGTTATGCGATAAGACGTAGCTGCCAGTTTAGTTTAATTTGCATGTGAGAGACCATTAGCGAAGTTGAGTCTGGAGATGTAGGTGTGAATGTGTAGTTCTTAATTCATTCACAAGATGTGGATGGTGTGGCCATATGAACAGTTACTGCCCATCCGTCACTCCTGACTTGCATGTTTTGTATGGTAGACAGTAACTGGGAGAGTGACTTGTAGGAGAATTCCTGGCCTATGACTTATAGTCACAGTATTGACACCACTAGTTTAGTTCAGTATTTATTGAGAAGAAGCCCTCAGGATATTGATAATGGGGCATTCATAATGATATGATTACAGTCCCTGTACATGTCCAAGCCCTCCATTTCTTCCTCTCCTGCCTACCCAACCAGTACGCTTCCACTGACACAATCATTCGATTGGCTGAACTGATCTTCACCCTCCACAACTTTTTGAATCCTCCTACTTCCTTCAGACAAAAGGGGTAGCCATGGGCACATGCATGGGCCCCGGCTATGCCTGCCTCTTCATCGGGTATGTGGAACAGTCCATCTTCCGCAGCTACACTGGCACCATTCCCCATCTTT
Organism: Chiloscyllium plagiosum; assembly: GCF_004010195.1. Lineage (NCBI taxonomy): Eukaryota > Metazoa > Chordata > Chondrichthyes > Orectolobiformes > Hemiscylliidae > Chiloscyllium > Chiloscyllium plagiosum. The sequence goes on along the minus strand of NC_057727.1, from coordinate 33,369,284 downwards.
TCCTCCGCCACATAGATGACTGTATTGGCGCCACCTCATGTTCCCATGAGGAGGTTGAACAGTTCATCAACTCCACTAACAGCTGACCTTAAGTTCACCTGTACCATCTCAGACACCTCCCTCCCTTTCCTGGACCTCTCCATCTTCATCTCTGTGACCGACTCAACGTGGACATGTACTTCAAACCCACCGACTCCTGCAGCTACGTGGACTACACCCCCTCCTCCTACTCCCTCTGTAAAAACACCACCCCTTACTCCCAATTCCTCCACCTCTGCCGCATCTGCTCCCAGGAAGAGAAATTACATTCCAGGACATCCCAGATGGTCTCCTATTTCAAAGACTGCAATTTCCCCTCCCACATGGTTAACAATGTCTTCCAACGCATCTCCTCCACTTCCTGCACCACTGCCCTTGAACCCCACCCCTCCAACTGCAACAAGGACAGAACTCCCCTGACTTCACCTTCCACCCCACTAATTTCCAGATGCAACGCATCATCCTCCGCCATTTTCGCCACCTACAATCTGATCCCACCACTAAAGATATATTTCCCTCCCCACTCCTATCAGCATTGCTCAGAGATCATTCCCTCTGCAACTCCCTTATTAGTCCACACCCCCCATCAACCCATCCTCCACTCCCTGTACCTTCCCTTGCCACCACAAGAGGTGTAAAACCCTCCCCCTCAGCCCCATCTAAGGCCCCAAAGGATCCTTCCACATCCAGCAGAGATTTTCCTGCACATGCAAACACCTCATCTACTGTGTCAGTTGCTCTCGATGAGGCCTCTTCTACATTGGGGAGACAGGATGCCAACTCGCAGAATGTTTAAGGGAACATCTCAGGGACATACGCACCAAACAATCCCACCGCCCTGCGGCCGACCACTTCAACTCCCCCTCCCACTCCGTCAAGGACATTAAAGTCCTGGGCTTCCTCCACCACCAAATCCAAGCCACCCGACGCCTGGAGGAAGAACACCTCATCTTCCACCTTGGGACTCACCAACCTCATGGCATCAATGTCAATTTCACCAGTTTCTTGATCTTCCCTCCCCCCACCTTATCCCAGATCCAACCTTCCAACTCGGCACTGCCCTCGTGTATTAGGAGAGTTTTGCAACTTGAAAATCAAGTAGTATACATTGTTAGTTGTAAGAGACTAAGTTGCTTTTGGAGCAGTAAAATGTTTGTGCTACTGAGACAGAGCGGCATCAGGAGTCTTTGAACTAAAGCTAACCGGCCTAACAGCAGCTGCTGGATTGGTCTAACTGCAGGTTGTTACAGACCTAGAGCTGGTAAGACATCTCTCTCTCTCTCTCTCTCTCTCTCTCTCTGTGTTGTAAGGGAAAGGACAAAAATACCCAGAGACTTAAAACAAAATTCAAATATAAGTAAAGACCTAGCTCCACCTGATTAGCTGTCTTGAAGCTCTCGACCAGCTCCACCATCTCTACCATTGATACAGGCAGGGGCATGTCCTCCACTCCCCTTTCGGACGTCGATGACCAGCTCCTTTGTTTTGCTGACATTGAGGAAGAGATTGTTGTCGTTACACCATGCCGCTAAGCTCTCTTCATCCTGTTCTGTCATATTGTTGATCCAACCCACTATGGTGGTGTCATCAACAAATTTGTAAATGGAGTTAGAGCTGAATTTGACCATACAGTTGTGAATGCATAAGGAGCCCAGTAAGGGGCTGAATATACAGCTTGTGGGGCATCTGTGATGATGCTGCTCCTTTAACAATGTTATTCCATCCTTGGTTTTTTTTCTGCTTGGGCCTTTCATTTGTTTTTTCTTTCCTCAGCTTTTAACCGTAATTCGGACAGTTTCATTTCTTTTTCTTTTGTTTCTCTACCTGAAGCTGCTTCCTTTTCAATCGGAGTTTAGCCATCTCTAAAGATTCCAATGGTGTTTCCAACAAATTTAAATGCTGAGCTATTGCTGTAATTATCTCCCTTTCTTACAGATGAAGATAACTCCAACCCCAGCAGCTTTTCTTTGTTCACCTTTTGTAAAGCCCCCAAAGTTGCTTCTTCCACCCCCAGAAAACTCTTTGTGACTGAAAGAGCCAAGACTACACCAAGCATTGTTTAAACCATCCGAATTCAACACCCGGAACAAAAGACACTCACACCTACCACTGGCTGCCTTTAAGTCCAACAACCCTAATCCCAAATGGGAACTATAGAACAAATTCCAGGTGAGCCCCCAATCTGTTTTGGACCAGACTAGATCCCCTCAAAACATTTTAAGATGGTAGCCCAGACCCTAAAATTTCTCGTTGTTTTAAGCAGACCAAAGGCGAATACTCCAGGAGTGACACAGCTAATAAAACAAAACAGATTTTTTAACACACGAACACAAAGAATCCAAATTTAGAAAAATATAACTAGTTGAAAACCCAAACAAGATGAAACGCAACTTAATGAAGAGCTGTTCCGATTTCCTGCAACATTCCATAAACACACTCCTTGCCAAAAAAGCAAATTCAAAAACAGGAGAGAGATGTCAGAGAGAGAGAGAGAGAGGATCAGCAGGGAGCTGTTTCTTTGTGTCCCCAGCTAAAACTAACCCAAAACTAGATAAAACCCTGAACTGGGAGAACTGGCTACTCCCCCTTCATTGTACAGGTGTTTTTTAAAAAAACCTGAAAACATTTTCTGCTTGTTGACTTAGGTAGCATCTGTTAGCCATTATTAAAGTAGCCACTTCAGACATTTTGGCACCTCTGCCTTGATGATTCCTCTCTTTAAAAAAACCAAGGACTGAATAACCTTGTTAAAGGAGCAGCATTGTCATACACCGGTGTTGAAGTCACCTATTCTCACTGATTATAGTCTGTGGGACAGGAAGTTGAGGATCCGGTTGAAGAGGGGGAGCAGAGTCACAGATCTCGGAATTTGAAGATGAATTTTGATGAAATGATGGTATGGAGCTGAAGTCAAGTTAAATGAGTAGACGTTCTACCTAGTGAGATAATTCCTGAAGTGTTTACTCAGTTGTGTTTTTATGACCAGAAAAAGAAAAACCAAATTACAAAAATAAACCTTATGACCTGTCAGGTCAGGTTTCTAACCAGGAATTGACTTGTCCAGTTTCACCATCAGCTGGGACCATAATGTGCTGTTTAGAAATCGCAAAACGGATAAAGTGATTGGAAAAAGCTCTGAATTCATTTTCTTTGTGTTCAGTGAGAAAAGTCATAGATGCCCTGAGGAATGAAAGAGAGAATCCTATTTGGTACATGTGCAGAAAGTTGCTGAAATGAGATGCTTGTGACCTCGCCAGTTGAGTAAGAAAAGCATTGAGTGTCTGTAAAGAATATTGCTGGAAAAAAGAATTGATTTTTTTTTTCTGTTTATTATCTTTCCAAACTGACTTTATATATATAAATCTTTTTACCCCCTTTCCTTTATGCAATATGACGTATTATTAAAAGTACATTGGCAGCCTCATTTACGTGTGCTTGCTGAATGACTACTGAAGTAACCAAATTACAAAAATAAACCTTATGACCTGTCAGGTCAGGTTTCTAACCAGGAATTGACTTGTCCAGTTTCACCATCAGCTGGGACCATAATGATTGTATCGGTGCTGGTGAGAGTACAGGAGGAATAGATGATAGAGCAAACACTGAGGCTTTGATATTCTCCTCCTCAGTGGTAGATTGCAGGGTTATAGTGGATGGAACAGGACATTCCTCCAGAATGCAAAGCCCAGGATTGAAGAGCAGAAAAAATTAGGTTCCCATTATTCACAATCAATTCTCCCATTCCTCTATGAAGTCCATTTTTTTTCTCCCAGTGGTTGATGCCAAGTTTGATGCATCCTCACTATCAGCTCTTTACACTCCAGCTTCACCATCTACAATTGTCTCGCTGTCCTGCTCTCTGGCTGATTCCCCTGCCTCCTTTTCTGTAGGCATGTGTCCCTCATGTTGGGTACTCCTCCAACTATCATTGATTGTTCTTTGGCATTAAGTGTCATTTTCTCCTGCAGATACGTGGAAAAACTGAGTCTCAGCTCAATTGCGACTTAACCACCTTATGAACATACATCCCTCTGACAGCTAATGAGTCATAGAGACATAGAGTCATAGAAATGTACAGCATGGAAACAGACCCTTTGGTTCAACCCGTCCATGCCGACCAGATGTCCCAACCCAACCTAGTCCCACCTGCCAGCACCCAGCCCATATCCCTCCAAACCCTTCCTATTCATATACCCATCCAAATGCCTCTTAAATGTTGCAATTGTACTAGCCTCCACCACATCCTCTGGCAGCTTATTCTATACACGTACCACCCTCTGCGTGAAAAAGTTGCCCCTTAGGTCT